>NC_084557.2:29368191-29450691 GCF_033978685.3 Nerophis lumbriciformis | reverse complement strand
AGGGACAAGGGTTGCAAATCAGCCTGTGGCTAGAAGTCCCCGCCATCCCAGTGGTGCGGTTGGGAGAGTGGCCGTGCCAGCAACCTGAGGATTCCTGGTTCGATCCCCAGCCTCTACCAACCGAGTCACGTCCGTTGTGTCCTTGAGCAAGACACTTCACCCTTGCTCCTGATGGGTCGTGGTTAGAGCCTTGCATGGCAGCTCCCGCCATCAGTGTGTGAATGTGTGTGTGAATGGGTGAATGTGGAAATAGTGTCAAAGTGCTTTGAGTACCTTGAAGGTAGAAAAGAGCTATACAAGTACAACCCATTTACCATTTACCTAAGCGGTAGAAAATGGATGTACTTTGACATCGGTTGGCTATGGGTAGCAATGTTTAATTGTACTGTCCCTGTCAAATAAATACATAAATAAAATTGATAGTGTTACACAGCCATCCTGTGTGTTTGTCAGATTAAAGTTGAGATAAAATAATTGAATCATTCAATGATCTTCCGCTGACGTAACTGAGGCAAAATACGTCGCATTCATCTCAAATTCCAAATGGCTCGTTTGGAGGATGTTTGGAAGAAGGCAAGACTGTTTTATAAATATCTCTAACATTCCTCCATGGTTTAATTTCAAATTTGCGGGAACCACGGGGAGGAAACCCAAAACCGGTACCGACAGTTTAAAAAAAATTGGATTTGCAAAATGGGACCCCTTTAATGTGCAGCTCGCATGGGACTGTAGTTTCTAAAAACAAAACTAGATGTTTATGTGGAGAGCGCCCAATGACTCGGGTTTACCCGCATGACTAAATATGCCCCTGGTTCTGCAGCCTGATAACTACACATTTTGTGAGACTGTTATACCACTTGGACCAAAGTGCCTGAAATGCATTGCCAGAGACGTTTCAGGGCTTTTTGAGTCATTCTGCGCTGAAGGGAATATTAACAGCGCTCAATATTTAATTCAGATCAATAATGATGATGGATTAACCCGCTTTTAATGCACTCATTTTGACAGCCATAAGAAATACATTATAGAATACCTTGACTGATGAGCCCTCCTTTCCTCCTTCTAGAAACAACCTAAAACTATGACTTGAAAAGGGAAAGAAGAATATTTTGGTAATTGTTTCAAATTGTGACAGAGTGGACTAAAAAGGGTGTTTTTGACTTGGAAAGTGCTGAGGAGAGACCCATGAGACTCAGTTGTGAGCAAGAAGAGGACGACATATGCAGTACAGTCATAATGTTCCTTGATCATGGGACTTTGTTGCTTTGTCCCCACTGGGACAATAATCCACATTGTGTATCGTCTTCATTGCTCTGATTGCAGCATGAGATGATGATCAAAGAATGATGGTGACATAGTCGACTTAACAGGGGTGTCACTAGGTTTGAAGAACGGGGGGGCCAAAGATTGTTTGGCTCACAACTTTTTGGCAGTGTATTAGAATTACACAACAAAGGCGGAATAAATACAGATGGTGAAAAACTGGAACTGGAAGAAAGCTTGAGTCATGTTTGGTAGGCGTAAGATGGCCCAAACACACAAGGACAGTGTTGTTGCATGGGAAAGCTAGCAGGCAACTTGCAGACAGAGGAAAACGTTGCACAGATGATAGCGGTGTAAACAAAACCACAGAGTTGACCTGAAAACAGAGGAGGTTCTGGTGGAAAGAAACGTTCTTGCCTGAAAAACAGCCACCCAAAGATATGTTGTCTGTGCACAAAATCTTTCATTCAGGATTTCTTTTTGAATAGGAATAAAAGTGATAGTGAAAACGTGGACTGGATTTTCAGAAATGTGGGCGTTACTGGCGGAACGGGTTAGATCAGGGGTGTCAAACTCATTTTAGAACACATGGACAAAAATCTACTCCCAAGTGGGCCGGACTGGTAAAATCACGGCACGATAACTTAAAAATAAAGAGAAATTTAGATTGTTTTCTTTGTTTGAAAATAGAACAAGCACATTCTGAAAATGTACAAATCATAATTACCTGTTGCGGTTAATAGTATATATACTTTGTCGTTATTTATATTTTCTGAATAAATTATGTGATAATGTTCATCAGTCAACTCATTGGTGTTAATTTTCAATCTATCAAGATAAAAAAATTATATCAAAATCAAAATTACAGTATGTTATTTAAGTAGTTTGCTCATTTTCCTCAACTGATTTACTAACATCATGTGGTTTATTTTCATACTTGCCAACCCTCCCGGATTTTCCGGGAGACTCCCGAAATTCATCGCCTCTCCCGAAAACCCATCCATCCATTTTCTACCGCTTATTCCATTTGGGGTCGCGGGGTCGCTGGAGCCTATCTCAGCTACAATCGGGCGGAAGGCGGGGTACACCCTGGACAAGTCGCCACCTCATCGCAGGGCCTCTCCCGAAAACCTCCCGGGACAAATTTTCTCCCGAAAATCTCCCGAAATTCAGGCGCAGCTGGAGGCCACGCCCCCTCCAGCTCCATGCGGACCTGAGTGACGTGTCGACAGCCTGTTTTCACGTCCGCTTTCCCACAATATAAACAGCATGCCTGTCCAATCACGTTATAACTGTAGAATGATCGAGGGCGAGTTCTTGGTTTCTTATGTGGGTTTATTGTTAGGCAGTTTCATTAACGTCCTCCCAGCGCGGCAACAACACACAACAACAGCAGTCACGTTTTCGTCTACCGTAAAAAGCAGTTTGTCTGCCGTAAACAACAATGTTGTGACACTCTTAAACAGGACAATACTGCCATCGACTGTGCATGCATATGTGACAATAACATCTAGGGCTTTTAGAGAGTGCAGTGCACAACTGCGCACACAACAAGGAGACGAAGCAGAACGCATCATCAGAGAGGGTGTTCAGCATGGTTAGAAAAATAGTGACAGAGAATAGAACAAGGATGGACAATTCAACCCTTAACTCAATGAGTAGATGAGTGTTATGTGTGTGTATATGTGTAAATAAATGAACACTGAAATTCAAGTATTTGTCTTTTTATACACATATATATATATATATATATATATAGCTAGAATTCACTGAAAGTCAAGTATTTCTTATTTATATATATATATATATATATATATATATATATATATATATATATATATGAATTACTTGACTTGGTGAATTCTAGCTGTAAATATACTCCTCCACTCTTAACCACGCCCCCAACCCCCAAGTATCAAAATACATTTTGTTACCCGTACCAAACTATTGGTATCGGGACAACACTAATAGGATATATGTAATATATAAATATATATATATATATATATCGATTCAGAAGAAATAGCGATTTTTGAAGGACCGGAATGTGGCATTTGCTTTCATGTGAGTTGAAAAATAAAGCTAACGTAGGTCCACGCTGATGTCCGTGTCTCCTCTATTTAACAGTCATTAAAAGATTACAACCCTCCCAAATATATTTCAGTTTCACATTTATTTTCACGTAAAAGACACACATTTTTAAAAGGTGGCCGACTTTTATTTTATTTTGTTGTAGCCATACGTTTTGGGCGCATGGCTGCGATAGTTGTGTTCTCTCATATGCAGAAGGACAAGCAGCGTGCAGGTAGGAGTGCACCTTCATTATTCGAGGTAGGACAAAATACCAAAAGTCAGACGCTAATAAAGCGTGGAGCCAAAAACCAAAATAGTCGCCAAGGGTGAACAGCGAGAAAGTCTATAGCAAGGTGAAAACAAGACAAAAAGGTAGAGCTAGCATTGACCCAGTGACTTGTGCTGGGTGACTAGAACATACAAAGGGGAGAGATTAACCAAACAGCTGGCGGGGAACACTAATTACTAAAACAAGAGCAGGTGTGGACAATTAGTGTCCATGGAAACCAAAGGTAAACAAAAGGAAAAAGGTTAGAGCATGGAAACAGACTAACATAGGAAAGTCCACAAAACATAAATCAAGCCATGACCCGGGCAGGGAATCATGACAAACTTATTTTGTTCACTTCATCACACTGTGTATGCAAGTGACGGCGAGACCACATTGGGGCCACATGCACTTTTACACTGGAGTCTGATAAAAATCCCATTTTACTTGCAGTGTAAAAAGTCAGCTGAAAAAAAAAAAAATCCGATTTGAGCCACTTTGGCCTGCAGTGTAAACGTAATCAAAGGGTCTCCACCTTACTGTAAAGTGAAGACAAACCAAACGATGTATGATCACTTTGAATAATGACAGGTTATATTATTATTATTATTGATTTAAATTCATATTCCTGCATATCATTGAATTTATCTGCAAAAATAATCACACCAAATCATGCAGTGGGGTTTAAGATTATTCTAGGGCGGGGTCAGCAACCCGCGGCTCTAGAGCTGCATTCGGCCCTTTAGCCCCGCCCTAAGGGCTCCCTGGACCTCTTTCAGAGATGTGTGAAATTTTAAAAAGTCTGTTTTAATATATTTTCTGTAGGAGATCAAACATGATCAAACAAACCTTCCTAATTGTTAAAAATCCCACTGTTTATGTTTTCCATGCTTCACTGATGAGAGTATTTGGCAAGCGCCGTTTTGTCCTACTGATTGCAGCCATCCTTGAACTCATCGTAGTTTGTACAACTTTCTCCGACGCTGCCACAGAAAGACGTGTTTTATGCCACTCCTTTGTCTCATTTTGTCCACCAAATGTTTTATGCTGTGCGTGAATGCACAAAGGTGAGCTTTGTTGATGTTATTGACTTGTTGGAGTGTTAATCAGACATATTTGGTCAGTTCAGTGCATGACAGCAAGCCAATCGATGCTAACATGCTAACATACATATTGCATCGTTATGCATTGTTTGTGGGTATATTTGAGCTCATTTAATTTCCTTTACATATGTCCTCTGTGTGTTTGATTTATGTTTGCATGTCTCATGACTAGAGATGTCCGATAATATCGGCCGATAAATGCGCTAAAATGTAATATCGGAAATTATCGGTATCGTTTTTTTTATTATCGGTATCGTTTTTTGTTTTTTTTATTAAATCAACATAAAAAACACAAGATACACTTACAATTAGTGCACCAACCCAAAAAACCTCCCTCCCCATTTACACTCATTCACACAAAAGGGTTGTTTCTTTCTGTTATTAATATCCTGGTTTCTACATTATATATCAATATATATCAATACAGTCTGAAAGGGATACAGTCCGTAAGCACACATGATTGTGCGTGCTGCTGGTCCACTAATAATACAAACCTTTAACAGTTAATTTTGCTAATTTTCATTAATTACTAGTTTCTATGTAACTGTTTTTATATTGTTTTACTTTTTTTTATTCAAGAAAATGTTTAATTTATTTATCTTATTTTATTTAAAAAAAATTAAAAGTACCTTATCTTCACCATACTTGGTTGTACAAATTAGACATAATGTGTTAATTCCACGACTGTATATATCGGTTGATATCGTTATCGGTTGATATCGGTATCGGTAATTAAAGAGTTGGACAATATCGGAATATCGGATATCGGCAAAAAGCCATTATCGGACATCCCTACTCATGACACATTATCTGTACGTAATATTGGCTGCATTTCTGTGCCATGTTGTTCCAGACCACAGCAAACGTTAGCCGGCTTGCAAAGATTGTGATGAATCCATTAGAAGAAGACAGCCTTCCGTTTCCTTAAACTTGGACACACACATCTATACCTTTGGCCATTCTGAGCCAGTCATTTCCAGGAGTTATCTCACCCTGTGAGAAGCCTCCATTTTACAAATGATTTCCAATGTTGCAAAGATGTGTAGAATAAAAATTAAAATACAACATTTCTGTCAACGAAGATTTGCGTCAGCCTTTGATAGCAGGCTGATATAGACACTTACATCATGTGTTGCCTTCATTATAACACTTCTAACAGATTTTTTTTATTTTTTTTTGGTCCATAATGGCTCTTTCAACGTTTTGGGTTACCGACCCCTGTCCTGGGTTAGGGTTAGTATTGGTTTGCAGCAGGAGATGATGATAGTCGACTTAGAAAAGGGTTTGAGCAGATCACACTGGATTATTCAAACTTTAATTGAAGTTCAACTATACCTTAGGCAGGCGTATTGTGACAGTGGCAAGTTATGAGTCAGCTTTTGTTTGCAGCAAAACGCGCCATGTGCACTCATTGAAAACACAATCGTCACTGTGCTCGTAGTGACGCTTGGCTGCACGGGTCCCCCACAAACTGCACCGGGAGTGACTTACGACTCACACAAACAACTTCAAGGCGTCATTTGGAGTACTTACTCAGAATGAGAGCAACAGGCAAGAAGTAGCAGGCAGAGTTCATGATGACGCGTCCTCCGACCGGGCGGGAAATGTCCACTGCGGCGTCAGCTGGGAGACACTTGTCTCGTATCTCTCTTCAAAGTCTTTGTCCTGGGCTTGCTGCAGCGTGTAGTCCGGAGGAGAGAGTATGTGTGTGTGTGTGTGTGAGAGAGAGAGAGAGCGAGAGAGCGAGGATGGGGAGGGGAGGTCTGTGCGGTGGAAGAGAAGAAGTGGGAGGGGAGTGATGAAGCACGGTACCACATCTGGCCTGCACGGAACATGAGAGAAGATTTGGGCAAAGTTAGCCGACAGCGGGAAAGATTCTGTAACTTCAAGTAAGAAATATTTATCATCTGGATATTAAAGGCCTACTGAAACCCACTACTACCGACCACGCAGTCTGATAGTTTATATATCAATGATGAAATCTTAACATTGCAACACATGCCAATACGACCAGGTTAGTTTACTAAAGTGCAATTTTAAATTTTGCGCAAAATATCCTGCTGAAAACGTCTCGGTATGATGACGCCGGCACGTGACGTTACGGATTGACCCTGGATCTCAGGAAACAGAGTGGACCGACACCAGCAGATGACATGGCACCCCAAACAATCACTGATGGTGGAAACTTTACACTAGACTTCAGGCAACGTGGATCCTGTGCCTCTCCTGTCTTCCTCCAGACTCTGGGACCTCGATTTCCAAAGGAAATGCAAAATTTGCATGGTTGGGTGATGGTTTGGGGTGCCATGTCATCTGCTGGTGTCGGTCCACTCTGTTTCCTGAGATCCAGGGTCAACGCAGCCGTCTACCAGCAAGTTTTAGAGCACTTCATGCTTCCTGCTGCTGACCTGCTCTATGGAGATGGAGATTTCAAGTTCCAACAGGACTTGGCGCCTGCACACAGCGCAAAATCTACCCGTGCCTGGTTTACGGACCATGGTATTTCTGTTCTAAATTGGCCCGCCAACTCCCCTGACCTTAGCCCCATAGAAAATCTGTGGGGTATTGTGAAAAGGAAGATGCAGAATGCCAGACCCAAAAACGCAGAAGAGTTGAAGGCCACTATCAGAGCAACCTGGGCTCTCATAACACCTGAGCAGTGCCAGAAACTCATCGACTCCGTGCCACGCCGCAATAACGCAGTAATTGAGGCAAAAGGAGCTCCAACCAAGTATTGAGTATTGTACATGCTCATATTTTTCATTTTCATACTTTTCAGTTGGCCAACATTTCTAAAAATCCCTTTTTTGTATTAGCCTTAAGTAATATTCTAATTTTGTGACACACGGAATTTTGGATTTTCATTTGTTGCCACTTCAAATCATCAAAATTAAATGAAATAAACATTTGAATGCATCAGTCTGTGTGCAATGAATAAATATAATGTACAAGTTACACCTTTTGAATGCAATTACTGAAATAAATCAAGTTTTTCAAAATATTCTAATTTACTGGCTTTTACCTGTATGTGCTGTATGAACTTTGGGGAGGTGAACGGTACTTTGGGCTGTGGGATTGAGTGTGTTGTGCAGGTGTTTGAGTTGGGTTATATGGACGGGAGAGGGGAGGTGTTTGTTATGCGGGATTCATTTGTGGCATATTAAATATAAGCCTGGTTGTGTTGTGGCAAATAGAATATATATATGTCTTGTGTTTATTTACTGTTTTAGTCATTCCCAGCTGAATATCAGGTCCCACCCGCCTCTCACAGCATCTTCCTTATCTGAATCGCTCCCACTGCCCTCTAGTCCTTCACTCTCACTTTCCTCATCCACAAATCTTTCATCCTCGCTCAAATTAATGGGGAAATCGTCGCTTTCTCGGTCCGAATCGCTCTCGCTGCTGGTGGCCATGATTGTAAACAATGTGCAGATGTGAGGAGCTCCACAACCTGTGACGTCACACTACTCGTCTGCTACTTCCGGTACAGGCAAGGCTTTTTTATCAGCGACCAAAAGTTGCGAACTTTATCGTCGATGTTCTCTACTAAATCCTTTCAGCAAAAATATGACAATATCGCAAAATTATCAAGTATGACACATAGAATGGACCTGCTATTCCCGTTTAAATAAGAAAATCGCATTTCAGTAGGCCTTTAACTTAATTAGTGCAGACAGATGTTTCAGCACCTTAGAAAAAGCTAAAAAAAACTATATTTGATAAACATACAACAGGCCTCGGTGGTCCAAATTTTGAGAAAAGAATGTGTCTAAAGGCCGGTATATCAATTTTTAGGATCACTAATACTAAAACCTCACAATGCCTGAATGCTAAAAACGTGATGACAGACCGCCTTAAAAAACAGAATGGAATTTTTTTTTTAAAGTTTAACTGAATGAGACACCCAGAATGTACATGAAAATAAAGAGTGCTGTTACGTTGGGATGGCATGGCTGCGATGGTCGTGTTCCCTCCAACGCAGAAAGGCAAGCAGGAGCAGCGTGCAGGTAGGTTTGAGTTGGAATTACTTCAGGCAGGACAACAAATACAAAAAAAATCTAATTGTCACCAAGGGTGAACAGCGAGGAGTTCTAGAGTACGGAAAAACACGTAAGCGTGGTGGAAAACAAGAAGTAAGGTAAATGTCGCGAAAGGTGAACATTGACCCAGCGACGAGTGCTGGGTGACTGAAAACTGTAAAAGGGGAGTGATTAACCAAAACACCTGGTGGGGACATTGATTACTAAACAAGGGCAGGTGTGGGGAATTAGTGCCCATGGAAACAAACAGTAAACAAAAGGAGAGAGGGTGCAGCCAAGGAAACAGACTAACATAGGAAAAAAGCTACACTGCAAAAAGTCAGTGTTCAAAAACAATAAAAAAAATAATACAAAAATTAGGGGTATTTTATTTGGACTAAGCAAAATTATCTGCCAATAGAACAAGAAAATTCGGCTTGTCAAGACTTTCCAAAACATGTCAAATTAGCTAACCTCAATTGTAACTCCCTCCAAATAGCACAGACACAATGGCTTTCTTGAACTGATTTATTTGAAGGCTTCCTTTCCCTTCAAATTCACCTTGAAAACTCGTTGGCCTGCATGCTTCTTTTAGGAGGAAATTGTGATCTTCAGGCACTTTTTAGTCTTTGTGACAGTCAATCTCTTTCTTTCTGCCTTCACATTGCATCAAAAATGTTTACTCACACCCGGAAGTAGCTTCCTTACAGACGACAGACCAAACGATACACTTCAAAATAAAAGTATGCCCACAAACTTAACAAAAAGACATGAAATTACATTTTTAACCATAGTAACTTAAATATAGCCTTCTTACGAACTGTTATGCATTTTGATTTGAATTCCCTTTTATGAACTTAACTTATTATTCTGTTTTTAGAGAAATAAAACAAATTATAATAATTATTAGTAGCAACAGTTACATCAATGAACCTAAAAATATCTTAAAATAAGTATATTCTCACTAATAACAAGTGCACTTTTATTGGTAGGGAAAAAAAAGAGAACCTTTTTGCTCAATATGTTGAAAAATATTCTTAAATTAAGTAAATGCTAGTGCCATTATCTTGACATAATGATATGCGCTCGGCATCATGATTTTTTTTTTTCTATGCTTGAAGAAAGAAATTATTATTTAAAAAAAGTAGTTTTATACTTGTGAGTGTTGGTGACACAGCTTTGCAACAGTTGATATTCTAGTTTCAAGCATGTTTTACACAATATAGGTCATAACATCTCAGCAACAAGCTGTAATATCTTACTGAGATCATTTAGGACCAAAACCCTTAAAACAAGTAAAACACTTTAACATAAACTCTGCTTAGTGAGAAGAATTATCTTATCAGACAGAAAATAAGCAAATATCACCCTTATTTGAAATATTTAATCTTACTTAGATTTCAGTTTTTGCAGTGTACTAAACATAAATCACGCCATGACCCGGGAAACGGATCATGACAAATGTGGGATTTACAATATGAACGATAAAACACTGAATATTGACAACATATGAAAATCACACCCCCTTTCTCGTTCGACATATTTTACAATCAAACGAAACGCAACAAAAGTGCAACAAACACAGCGAAATATGAATGCCATGGGTAAAAAAACAAAAAACATCTACTATCTGATAAATCACTAAGCTTTAGACCTTTGTTGTAAAAATCTCCTTCCGTGTAGGTCCCTGACAGCCACATTTCAGGCTGACACTCTGTGGAAACGCTCCCCACCAACACTGCTTGGTGCCTCGTCTGAGCTGCTGTGACGTAGCTCATCATAGTAACTAATTAGATTACCATAGTAACTAATTAAATTACCATAGTAACTTGTATATCATGCAAAAGCGCAGATTCCAACCAATTGAAATACTTTGTACAGTTCAAGACTTACGGTAATTTGAAAACATCACTGCACAGCATAATGGCGGCTACAGTTTTGATTTAAAGATCTCAAAAAATGATTCGGGAATGTCCGGTGGGCCAGATTGAGAAGCTTAACGAGCCGCATGCAGCCCCGCAGGCCTTAATTTGCCCAGGTCTGACATAAATTGTAGAAAATGCATGATTTCATATTGCTGATGTCACCTTAAAATGCTGACAACATTGGCACTTACCGTATTTTTCGAACTATAAGTCGCAGTTTTTTTCATAGTTTGGCCAGGGGTGCGACTTATACTCAGGAGCGACTTGTGTGTGAAATTATTAACACATTACCGTAAAATATCAAATAATATTATTTAGCTCATTCACGTAAGAGACTAGACGTATAAGATTTCATGGGATTTAGCGATTAGGAGTGACAGATTGTTTGGTAAACGTATAGCATGTTCTATATGTTATAGTTATTTGAATGACTCTTACCATAATATGTTACGTTAACATACCAGGCACGTTCTCAGTTGGTTATTTATGCCTCAAATAACATACACTTATTCAGCCTGTTGTTCACTATTCTTTATTTATTTTAAATTGCCTTTCAAATGTCTATTCTTGGTGTTGGGTTTTATCAAATAGATTTCCTCAAAAAATGCGACTTATACTCCAGTGAGACTTATATATGTTTTTTTCCTTCTTTATTATGCATTTTCGACTGGTGTGACTTATACTCCGGAGCGACTTATACTCCGAAAAATACGGTATCTTATAGCAGTGGTTACCATGAATTGATTAACGTGGACCTCCGACTTAAACAAGTTGAAAAACGTATTGGGGTGTTACCATTTAGTGGTCAAATGTACGGAATATGTACTGTACTGTGCAATCTACTAATAAAAGTCTCAATCAATCAGTTCTTAACCTGGGTTCGATCGAATCCTAGGGGTTCGGTGAGTCGGCCTTAGGGGTTCGGTGGAGCCTGCACTGCGGAGGTCAAAACACATCTGACTCATCGTGTAAATAAAAACTTCTCCCAATCGGCGTATTATGGATACCCCCAAACAATGTTCCCTCTAATTTTCCATATGCGTGAGCAAACGCAAAAACTCCTTGAGTATTCAGTGGAGCACATGTTGGCGACGTCAGACGTGCACATGCACTGTGGCCACACCAGCAGCACACCTGTCCCAAATCTGACTAAATAAGTTAAAATGTTTTATTATTATAATCAAATGACAGCAGTCATTTCTATGAGATTATTTTCTAATATAAGTGTTTTGGCCCAATTACAATGACAATAACAAAAAATCTTGTTTTTCATGAGCTGTGTACTTGTATTGTATGTCTGGGTGGGGTTCCTGCTTTGGAAATAACTTGTACCCCTTTCAGATATCGCATTTAGTTTCCACTAAAACATTCACATGTTGCACAATGAGATGTAAACGTGTGAGTTTGTTGCGAGTTCATGCACGGTGTTGGTTTTGTTCTTTGAACAAGGTGATGTTCATGCACGGTTCATTTTGTGCACCAGTAAAAAAAACATAACTATGTCTTGAATTTGAAAAAAAAAAAACATTTTATTTTTCACTAAAGAAGGGTTCGGTGAATGCGGATATGAAACTGGTGGGGTTCGGTACCTCCAACAAGGTGAAGAACCACTGTCTTATAGTTATGCACCTAAAAATGACGTCTACAGGGAAAATTCCCCACAAAATAGACAAAGTAGTGATTTTAGGCTTGTTTTCTAACGAGTTTACGCATAATTTGAAACGCCTACTTTTAGCTCCAAAGTGTGGGCGGGCCTGCATCCGCCTGCTGATGGCACCTGCAGAAGACTGGAGGCAATTCCATGTTGCACAGTTTGTGTTTGCGTCCCACCTTCATCCTGAATGTCGTTATTTAAAAAATAAAAATAAAAAGAATGTTGTTATTTTTTGCACAGAACTTGAAGGATTTTTTTTTCTTTCTCACCCCCGTCTTCCCATTGTTTACCTGTATCTCAGCTTTTTTGTAAGGGGCGCCGGAAGTTGTTAATTTAAGTTAATTTCAAGGACCCCTAGTTTGACATGCATTAATCTACAGACCCCCATTTAATGGCATTTCTATTTATTGGCCCACATCTATAATATCAATGTTAATGTAACTGAGTGTACAAATAGAACCAAATGGATACTATTAACTATCATTCAGCTGAGATAATCCACGATGATTAAAGTTAAAGTTAAAGTTAAAGTACCAATGATTGTCACACACACACTAGGTGTGGCGAAATTATTCTCTGCATTTGACCCATCACCCTTGATCACCCCCTGGGAGGTGAGGGGAGCAGTGGGCAGCAGCGGTGGCTGCGCCCGGGAATCATTTTGGTGATTTAACCCCCAATTCCAACCCTTGATGCTGAGTGCCAAGCAGGGAGGTAATGGGTCCCATTTTTATAGTCTTTGGTATGACTCGGCCGGGGTTTGAACTCCCAACCTACCGATCTCAGGACGGACACTCTAACCACTAGGCCACTGAGTAGGCATGATTTTTTTAATTATTTTTTTACGAATGATGAGTCACGATTGGCTAAGGTTAGGACGCAACATTACGGACTGATCAATCCGAGGCTAGATAGGGCGCGTCATAAAAAACCAGGAAGAAAAACCATAACAGACACACGCACATGCTAAATGACAACGAAGGAGTCAGAGACATAGGGATGCTTCAAGCTGACCACTCAAAAACAAACAAAAAAAGAAACATACTTGTAAATTTCAGAGGCATTTTCTGTGCACGCTGTCCATTTTCCTTCTTTGTATCTTGTAGCTTTGATGTAAGCTTCGTCGTTACATGGATGTAAAAATAGTTAAGCAGTTAAGCTACATGTAGGGAGCTGGCGCCCAACACTGCCAAAATGTCTGCCAGATGCATTGTTGCAGGTTGTAGCAATACGTGTAAAGAAGGGGTCAGCCTGCATGTTTTTCCAAATGATTAGAATATGAGGAAAGCGTGGACCTCTCTAGTGAAATTGACCCGCGCAAAATGGGACCAAGCGAGAGAAGTGTAATTTGCAGCGATCATTTTAAGGATTCTGACTTGAAAGAAAAAGGGCTTTGGTCAAAACTTGGGTGTAGAATAAAAAAGGTAAAAACTCAAGCAAAATGCAATCCTGTAAATCAGTATCACCCTGGAGGGGGAGAAGACTGAGTCAGAACCTGCAGAAAAAGGGAGAGAAAAAGAGCAGAAAAAGAGTGTAAACTTATAGTATTCCATTTTGCGTCCTCTGCTCCTGATGTTTTCCTTAAGCTGCTTTACGGCCGGCGTCTGGTCAGGATTGCTCCTCCTCTGCTTCAAGCTCGAAACTGTACAGATAAGTCCGTCCGCATTTGGGGGCCGATTGGCCTTCTTCAGCTTCTTTGCCGGGAGAACCCGGATGCAAAATGTTAGACTCAGAACTTGAATCAGAGCCATCTTGCAAAGTAGACAGGTATGTCTAAAAATGTGTAAAAATTCAATACCACCTTTCTAGATTATTTCATATATATATTTTTGCTTATAACATTAACCATATCAGTTTTGAAGTAGTCATGGACCAGGGCGATTAAAACAATTAAGAGATCAAAATATTAGCTTTACATGCCTTTATTTACAGTTTAAGCGGAGAAATGGGCTTCACTTCTGTAGATGATGTCACACCAAGAGGGGCGGCATATCGAGTCTGGTAGGTGCGTGACAATCGGCCGCTGACCTACTTTTCTCTATTTCTGCGGCGGCTTTGTGACCGCCCAGTTTGAGGAGATTTGCGATGTGCGTCGTTTTCTCCGTGTAGGGTTTGTTTGTACCAATTGCCGAGCACATAGGTTGCTATGACGTACTGTAGTTGACGTTTTTCGAAAGTGCATCGACATCGAAACTCGGGTCTGTATAGGGTTGTACGATAGAGATGCGCGGATAGGCAATTATTTCATCCGCAACCGCATCACAAAAGTCGTCATCCATCCGCCATCCACCCGAACCAACATTTTATCAAAACCACACCCGCCCGCACCCACCCGTTGTTATATATCTAATATAGACGATGCAAGGCATTAGTGAGGTTATAAAGCTTTTACCTGTTAAAGAAAGGAGACTGATCCAATGCAGCAGAGACATTCAATGTGTGCCACGCATCTCTTGGCCACGCATTCGTGGCTAAGAGATATTAATGCGTGATAATATTATTTATCATTATTATAATATTATTGTCATTTCCATTAAGAAAGTGTTGACTATTGTTGCCAATGCCCTCAGATCAGGAGTGCGTTCCTCACACTTTGTGTGCGCAGTTGCAGCAAGCCGAACGAGGCTTTTAAGAAGTTAAAAAAATGTTTTAGAAAGACTAGGCCTATATTTTCGTTAGGTAAAAAAATTTTCTGAATTTATTTCAATGAATATTAACTTGTTAACGTTATAATGCTCAAATAGGGA
Organism: Nerophis lumbriciformis; assembly: GCF_033978685.3. NCBI lineage: Eukaryota > Metazoa > Chordata > Actinopteri > Syngnathiformes > Syngnathidae > Nerophis > Nerophis lumbriciformis. Next base: position 29,435,639 of record NC_084557.2, on the reverse strand, counting down.
CGGGACGGGGTGCACATTGAAACAGTGAACAATTTTGCGACAAAAATGAACCTTTATTGATTGATCTGCAGCCATGACAAAATATCAGACAATCTCCATTGTCAACGACAGGCAGGAAAATAAAGATAAACACATAGCCTATGTTGTAGGCATAGGCATATAGGCTCATACGTTTTTAAGTTGAAATAAAAAAATAAATAAAAAATGTGCCTCATAAGCCTTAGGCTGTCAATCACGCGCACAAACTTAAATTATACAATAACATATGTATGTCATCTCTATTTAAACAAAAATAAATAAAATAAATAATAATAATACATTACCTGCAACTTATTGGCCAAGGCAAATAGCTGAAGGGGGGGGAAATCAAACCCATCAGACTGCACTTTATCATCAAACTTGAATTATAATGAAAATAGACGGTCGCGACAAACAAAGCAGGCTAAATATCCTTAAATTGTCGCCAATCGGAGATGCGCTTCACTTGAAAGCGAGGCCAAATAATTATTCACACATAGTAGTATATCTCGAATAGAAAAAAAACACAATAAACAACGCAATTGCCTTAATTCCTTTGCATTGTAGTGCGCCCAAACAACACGTAACCATCAAAATTATTCAGCTGACCGAACTCAATATAGGTTAGACATGGGCTTATTTGGTATAGCCTATAGGTAACGTAGACTAATTCGTTTAACATATCCAACCGTATGTCTACTTACTTTTTTTTTTGTTAGCATTATGCAGGAATAAAATGGCATCTACAGTGCCAGGATTCATGCGAGAGCGCCTGGCCTCTAAAATGCGCCCTGCTGCGCTGAAGGAGCGCTCACTTGCGCCACTTGTTGCTGGGACGCGGTGCCTGATGAAAAATTGACTGTTTCAAAGAGTGCTGCTCGTTTTTCGTATGTGGGTAACAACATTTAACTATGTATATATATTTCCGAATTGGTTCAACCGCAACCCGCCCGCATCTATTTAAAATCTATTTTTACCCGCCCGACCCGCGGATAATCCGCGGTTGTGTCCGCAAACCGCGCATCTCCATTGTACGGTATATCGGTACTAGTATAGTACCGCAATACTAATGAATCATATTCGGTACTATACCGCTTCTAAAAAGTACCAGTTCCCACCTCCCCCTTAACGAGCATGGCGGCACGTCGTCGTCAGGTCCTGTCATTGCTGGTTTACGAGCAGAGGAGCATGTTCGGCAGCGCACAATCACAGAGTACTTACAAGCAGACACAGTGTGTAGACAGAAAAGGGAGAATGGACGCATTTTGGCTTAAAAACTAACGATAAAGGTGACGTTAAAACTGAAACACCCTCAGGAAGAGGTGCTTTCGGACATGGCGAGCTAGCTAGCGGCTAAAGTCCATCCGCAGTCTGCAGTATTTTAGTTACTTCTAAATCACTAATCCTCGCCTCCATGGTGACAAATAAAGTACGTTTCTTACAAGTATCATCCCTGCAGGACGAGGAATAGCTAAACATGCTTCACTACACACCGTAGCTCACCTGCGTCAAAATGTAAACAAACGCCATTGGTGGATCTACACCTGACAGCCACCGTAATGATACCAAGTACAGGAGTGTACCTAGTCAATACTACTATGATTAAATCGATATTTTTAGCATCACAAAATATTTTTTAGGTTTTTTTACATTTATGTTATGTTTATAGACTCAGGAAATATGTCCCTGGACACATGAGGACTTTGAATATGACCAATGTATTATCCTGTAACTACTTGGTATCGGATCGATACCTAAATCTGTGGTATCATCCAAAACTAATGTAAAGTATCAAACAACAGAAGAATAAGTAATTATTACATTTCAACAGAAGTGTAGATAGAACATGTTAAAAGAGAAAGTAAGCAGATATTAACACTTGTCCTTAATAATGTTGACACAATAATAGAATGATAAATGACACAATATGTTACTGCATATGTCAGCAGCTAAATTAGGAGCCTTTGTTTGTTTACTTACTAATAAAAGACAAGTTGTCTTGTATGTTCACTATTTGTTTAAGGACAAACTTGCAATAAGAAACATATGTTTAATGTACCCTAAGATTTTTTGTTAAAATAAGCCAATAATGCAATTTTTTGTGGTTTCCTTTATTTAGAAAAGTATCAAAATACATGTTGGTACCGGTACCAAAATATTGGTATCGGGACAACATTAGGTCTGTGTGAAGATGGCGAAAAAATCAACACGCAAAACTTTACGTCACAAGATGCTAAAGAAATATACACGAACATAAGTTAATATCACTTTACTTATATATACTAGCGGCTGTCTTTAAAATCCTGAAATAGGAAGTCAGACAAATGTTATCATAGTTTTTGAATGTCCTTTAGAGGCGGCTGCCATGATGCTCGCTGCCCTCATCATTTGTGTAACTTTTTTTTTTCCAGAAAAAAACTCCACTATTGTCAGATAGTATTGTGACGACCTGTCGGGGTTGATGTAGTATTCCTGAGTGGGTGATATTCAGAGTTCGTACCAGGAAGCATTCTTTGTTGCGGAATTGATTGATTGATTGAAACTTGTATTAGTAGATTGTACAGTACAGTACATATTCCGTACAATTGACCACTAAATGGTAAAATCCGAATACGTTTTTCAACTTGTTTAAGTCGGGGTCCACGTAAATCAATTCATGGTAAATGGGAAATGAGGCAAGAGGATATACGTGCACGTGGGAGGAACAACATAAGTTGAGCTGTATTAGTATAGGTTGCTCAATAAAAGTTAAAAAAAAAGTGTCAGACTGTGTTTGCACTTCTTCTGGACACTACAGTATGATAGTATAATGCGCACTTATTCGCTCTAATTGGCATTGTATGATTTTTTAATGTAAAAAGATTGTTTTTAGATTTGGTTTTTCAAAAAGGTATAATCCTCTGTTGTAAAAAAAAAAAAAAACAGGAAATATGGACGTTAAGAGCTTTTTTTCTGGTAATTGTAACGTGGCTCCACAACTTTATTAAATAATTATAGAAACTAAACAACCACATTGTTTTCCATTCAGTGGTTTTCTTTAGGTTACTTAACTAATACATGTACTTTGTTATTCATGCATTTATTACAAATAATACGGGAGCTATGTTATTTTGAAGTTCGCTTTCCAAAATGCAGGTGACATATTTCTCTATTGTATTAAAATACTGGATAAAAAAAGCAATACATTTTTTTACTTAAAAAAATGCATATCTGTCTTCATTTTTGGCCTATCACAATGGTTCAAATACCATTGGAAAGTGTTTACCCCGGTCTTTGCAATGGTGTCATTTTTAATAAATAATTTTTTCATTTTAAATTTTTTGTCACGTACCAAAGTCTGGCAATGGAAAGGGAGAGTTTGAACTTCTAGTACAGTGAGGTATCTAATGATAACTGATATTATGGAAAATTACTGCAAGATTCAATTCCAATACATATTAAGAAAACGGGCAGCACGGTGGAATAAGGGTTAGTGCGTCTGCCTCACAATACAAAGGTCCTGAGTAGTAGTGAGTTCAATCCCGGCCTCGGGATCTTTCTGTGTGGAGTTTGCATGTTCTCCCCTCCGGGTACTCCGGCTTCCTCCCACCTCCAAAGACATGCACCTGGGGATAGGTTGATTGGCAACACTAAATTGGCCCTAGTGTGTGAATGTGAGTGTGAATGTTGTCTATCTGTGTTGGCCCTGTGATGAGGTGGCAACTTGTCCAGGGTGTACCACGCCTTCTGCCCGATTGTAGCTGAGATAGACTCCAGCGCCCCCCGCTACCTCAAAGGGAATAAGCGGTAGGAAATGGATGGATGGATGGATGGATGGATGAAGAAAACGTGAGTGAAATTCGCCTCTCGTCCAACTGAGCAGGCCTCGTCGCTATATGCTCAGAGACTAACGTATGACAGCTCTCGTCTGACAGGGTGGTGCGACATATAAAGTATTTATCTTTACAATTTAGACACATGCCCCATTGAGAATGAAAAATGTCAAAATGAGAGTCTTTTGGGTGGAATCACCCACATAACAAATGACAGCCAACTACGGTTTCAGGTGCGCCCTTGACCATTGCAAAATACAAACAACGTGATTGGCAGAGTCCTCAGGCCATTATATCTTACCGGTTTGCACCACAAACAAGTGAAACCATTACCTAAATACTTTGGATGACATACTATCCCCTCAGACTAGAACTGTCTAGTCTTTCAGCATGAACTGACAAAGGTTGTGGGGATGAGAGGAGGAATGTCTAATAGCCTATGCAACCACCTGCATGATAGTCACAGGCATAGAGAACAGGAATACATTACAGCAGGGTTGTCCAAAGTGTGGCATGGGGTTCATTTGAGGCCCAAAGATCGTGTTTTAAATTGGCTGGCGACATATTCTACAGAACAAGTCTGGATAACCCCACAGTACAGCAGAGTCCTTGCAAGTAAGTCAACTGTAGAAGCATTTAAGTCCCATCTTAAAACTCATTTGTATACACTAGTCTTTAAATAGACCCCCTTTTTAGACCAGTTGAACTGCCGTTTCTTTTCTCCTCTGCCCCCCTCTCCCTTGTGGAGGGGGGGCGGTCACCAACATCTGCGGTCCTCTCCAAGGTTTCTCTCAGTCATTCACATTGACATCCCACTGGGTTGTGAGTATTTCCTTGCCCTAATGTGGGCTCTGAACCCAGGATGTCATTGTGGCTTGTGCAGCCCTTTGAGACACTTGTGTTTTAGGGCTATATAAGTAAACATTGATTGATTGAACTGGTGACTATTAACATACAAGGGTGACATGAGCATAATGATAAAACAAAAAACACTATGATCTTCCATGATTCAATTACACTGTTTTTACACCCATGATGACTTTGAAGATTCCTTTTTCCTCAATGGAGTAATGTGTGGTTAAAATTAGCAAAGATTGTTTTCCCCCACACGTTAATTTTTTTCTTAATTCACTTTTTGGATTGCTTGACAAACTATGCTTGTATGTAAAATGTTGATTTCAAAGAAGGATGCTGCCAACAATTAAAAATATGCTGCAGCAGCTTAACACACGTCACAGCATTTCAATTCAGCAAGATTTTTTTTATTCCAAAATGTTTATTGGGTAAAATAAATTGTAAAAGATAGTCTTCCAAACAGCAAACTAAACAGTCGAAAGGGTACACTTTAGCTTCACTTGTGCTCCATTCCCGGGTGAAGCAAACAATCATCTTTAGAAGCGTACAGGTCGATATAGTCCAAATAGTACTTACGGCCAAATAAGTGGCATATGGGTTTTAAGATGTTTCAAAGCTAAATAAACGGGCTCTTCCCTGCTGTGCTGCTCGAGTCGCACTTTAGACCCCACAACAAACTTCCTATTAATGACATAAATGCTCGCAAAGGTCAACTAGACTTAAGTGGCAATGCCTCATGATTAGTCCTTAAAGGCCTAAACAGGATTACACGTCCATGGAAAAAATGCTAAAACGCAGTAAGGCACTTGGCTAGACAACTCTAACTTAACACATTCCAAATATAAATGTCCAAATCAATTTTATGGTCAGCAGACGTGAGCATGCAGCAGAGAAACCGTGTCGTTTGTTAAGGAGCTACACATAAACATGAGCAAAGAGTGCATGTTGGGCCTGAAGGCAGACTCCATGAACAGCAGATTTAAGCGCTGCACTGTCAAGTGTTGCCTCCTATCGCTCATGGCAAGTAACTGCACATCCAATTTGCAAACTGAAATTTCCTGATAAAATATTAGTTTTATTACTTTACCACTGGTTTCATACTGTTCAAGCAAGTGTACATGTTTTAACAAAAAATAAATGTATTAAAAATGGAACAACGTAGATAAGAAAACAGGACTGAATGAAGGTCTTTTATCGCTGGTATCGATGGACGGCAGCAGCAATCAAGCTGTGAGAATTGTTTTGTGACTGCTCTACAACATTTGGAAGCCTTAATTGAGAAAGGACAAAAATAAAAAGTGTGATATGCTTTCAAATCTTTTTTAAACATACTATTATGCATTCAGTACTATTCTTAATACCAAAACAGGATCAAACTACAACCTTATAGGAAGCCGACTGACTGAACTGATCCTCTTCAGGGAAACGCCATAAAGTAAAGCAAGCTCCTCTGGGCTTTGATGTAACGTACAATTGTTTGACAAGATTAACAAACACGACTTTTGTGCCGGACAAACAGAACAACATGGTTTGATGTCAACCACGGAGATGAACATGTCTTTAAGTCTTACGCAGACCTGCACAAAGGCCTTCAAAGCACTCTTAGCATAGACCAAACTAGCAACCTGGGAGGTTATCTGGGGAAAACTGTAAACTGAAAAATCTGCTTAGTGGATACTCAGCCCATTATAAATACACAAGATAGAAAAAAGAATGAATAGTCCCAAATAAAATAGGAGGAAAATGAAGGCGGGCATCTGAGGTCCCCAGGAGGACACAGTCTATACTAATCACCCACACAGATTAAAGTACCTCCATGTGCTTCAGCTCCTGTAGTTCTTATGCTTACTTGCAGCTCCAGATCCCAGGTGCAGCAGTAACACCAACGGTCATGTCAGCAAAAAAAAAAAAAATCATACAAAAAAATGGACAGAAGTTGTTCTGGAATTTTACAAATAATCATGCTCTCCCTCCGCTCACATTTGTGGAAACGCAAGAAACGGGAGTCAACATCAGTTTGTCTTAGAAAAATCTTTCTTCTGTGTCTTCTTTGCAACAGACTAGTTGTTGACGAGTCCTTGCAGCATCATCATCAGGCGCCGCGCCCTCCTGAAGAGAGGGCTGTGAGGGTCCTGCTGCAGGAAAGCGAAGAGCTTCGGTCTGAGCTGGGTCAGCATGGACGACACGTGATCTCTTGTCCGAGGGTCAGCCTTGTCCAGATTCATCAACGCGTCCTCTAGGTAACTGCAAATGAGAACAAGTGACTGAATAAATTAAGTACATCAGCTGTAATAAAAGGTCATTCCGAAAGGGACAAGCGGTAGAAAATAGATAAATGGATGGTTGTCGCCAACGGTTTTGATTCTGTATTTCATAGAGCTTCAATGTCAAGTGCTTTCAATGTTTTTCTAGCTACCTGCTCACTCATATTCATGAGTTTTTTCTCCCCACTCATAAAGGGTTGGAGTTGGTCTGCTCATGTCACCCTGCATTTCGCTTAGCAATTCATCGTTACAGTCACACATCTGCTGGTGCGAGTGGTCATCCGCTTTACTGTCTAATCACTTTGAGTGACCATTCATCTGCATGTCCACAGCCTTTGATGCCAAATGGCATCCAGCCAGGGCTACACAGGTGGCAGCACATGGCAGTTTGTGTCAAAACACTATATTATTTTTTTATTTTTAATACACTTTAAAAATACCACTGATTAGAAGTTTACCCACACACTAGGGCCAATTTAGTGTTGCCAATCAACTTATCCCCAGGTGCATGTCTTTGGAAGTGGGAGGAAGCCGGAGTACCCGGAGGGAACCCACGCAGTCACGGGGAGAACATGCAAACTCCACACAGAAAGATCCCGAGCCCGGGATTGAACCCAAGACTACTCAGGACCTTCGTATTGTGAGGCAGATGTGAATGTTGTCTGTCTATCTGTGTTGGCCCTGCGATGAGGTGGCGACTTGTCCAGGGTGTACCCCGCCTTCCGCCCGATTGTAGCTGAGATAGGCTCCAGCGCCCCCCGCGACCCCAAAGGGAATAAGCGGTAGAAAATGGATGGATGGATAGAAGTTTACCAAAAAGGACAATATTCTTGTGAAGTTTCAAAATGCATTCGAAATGACATCGGGATCAGGTAAAGTATCCCTACTATGGAAATGTGTCAGGGGATTTTTAGTGATTACTGAGTTGGGAAGACTATATGACCTGAGCAGCTTCTCCACTTCAGGACGATAAAGCTACAGAATGAGCCACACCCTCATCCTCTATAGAGCCATAGCACAGCTGCAAACCAGAGGTGTCTGGCTTGTACGCCAAGCTGTAAAGAGACTTAGCTTTGCTTGGGGAATTATTCTACTCTGCAAGAATGGCAGATGGGGAGAATGGATGCAAACATTCAAAAGAAACGGCGACATAAAGAGAGTTAAGCAGATGCCCCCCGAAGAGCCATTAACCTTTCAAGAGGAAAAAGTAGTCAGACCTGTGTGCAAAACAAGAAACAGAAGAAAAAAAAGATGGCGCAAGTGCAACACTAATTTACCTGATAGCATGAACCAAAGGGTAAAGATTTTGCTATTCACAGGATTATCCCTATTCCCCTCAATTCCATGGAGGGGAGCAACAGAAACAGCAGTGTTCAGCAGTTTAGCATAATTTAGTTCCCGGGTGTGGGCCATGTACAATATTGGACAGATGTGTCACTATCAGTGCAGTTGTTACCATTCTTGTCGATACTGTGAACCCCTGTACACATTTTAAACTCCCTTATGATTTACATTTATCTGTCTGTGTTGGCCCTGCGATGAGGGAGCGACTTGTCCAAGGTGTACACCGCCTTCATCCCGATTGTAGCTGAGATAGGCTCCAGCACCCCCCGCGATCCCGAAAGGGATAAGCGGTAGAAAATGGATGGATGGACATTAAGATGATAAGCAGTGAATAAATAGTACACTGAAGCACTGCCATACCCCATCTAATCCAGCAGAGGGCAAAAGGGCTTGTTGAAACACTTGAAAGGTCAGCTGCACAATACAGTGCATCCAAAGCATATTCAAAACACTTCACTTTGTCCACATGTTATGTTACAGGTTTATTCCAAAATGGAATAAATTTGTTTTTGTTCTACCCACGATACCCTATAAAGACAATGTCAAACTTTTTTTTTCAGAATTCTTTGAATTAATTGAAAATTAAAAACTAAGAAATCACTTGTACATAATTTTCACAGCCTTTGTCATGAAGCTCAAAAGTGAAATCAGGTGCATCATGTTTCAACTGATCATCCTTATCCTTCAGATGTCCCTCCAACTTAACTGTAATCTAGTGTGCCACCCCAAGTTTCATTAGCTCTTGACGCTGTCCTTCAGTTGCTACCCTATATTCCGTCACCCACCATAGCTGGTGTACGCACATTTCTACAGGTTGTGTATTCTTTAGCGACACAAGTAATGTTGGGTAACAATTCACATAAAAAAAGTTCAAACTTTTACTCTCAAGACTGATTGATGTGCACATCAAAGACATATGAACGATTACCCCCCTGTGAGAATGTTTTTCAGCAGGAACCCTGAGACTAGTCAAGATAGAGGGAAATATGAATGCAGCACAATACAGAGACATCCTGGATGAAAACCTGCTCCAGAGTGCAGTTGAACTCAAGACGGGAGCGATCCTAAACACACAGCCAAGATATCAAAAGGAATGGCTTCAGGATAACTCTGTAAGTGTCTTTGAGTGGTCCAGCCAGAGCCCAGACTTAAATCTGATTGAACATATTTGGAAAGATCTGAAAAAAGCTTCGCACCGACGCTGCCTATACAACCTGATGGAGCTTGAGAGGTATAGGTGTGCCAAACTTGTGGCATCGTATTTAAAAAGACTTGGGGCTATAATTTCTGCCAAAGGTGCATCAACAAAGTATTGGGCAAAGGCTGTGAATACTTATGTACATATGATGTCTTAGTTTTACTACCGGTACTTTAATACTTTCCGGATGCACTGTAGTTATTTGAAATGTCTACAAACAAATTAGTTTCTTAAACCATTTTTAAAGATCTTTGCCTTACCTGATTTTGAGCTCAGAGCGAGTGGTAAGATTAGAGGAGAGTTGTTGAATGAGTGACAGCAGCACAGGCTGGCTGAGAGGGCAGGGGTGTTGTCCAAACACCTGCTCAGAGTCGATGGTCTCACACACATACAACACCAAGTTCAGATCTGTTGCTGACAGAGCCTGGACAGAGAGGAGTAGGACTGTTTTACACGGTGAAAATCGAGACAGAGATATAACATTCTTCCATCGCACCCTGGGCTCGATCTTTCTGCAGTACTAATTTGGACCACGTGTATGTAGAAGTTAAAAGAGGGAAATTATTAACTTTGGTAATAAGCATTGTGTGTTACCTGCTGGAAAGCCTGATTGAGCTGTCCCTGCTGAAGGAGCTGCAGGATGTTAGCTTGCTGTGTCTGGTAGTCTAGATGCGCTGTAGGGACAGGGGTGCCAGCTGCTGACCTCATTGCCTGCATAATGCTGGAGGTGACCACTGCCTGCTGCTCCTTCATCGCTAGGCTCACCTCCCCTTTGACAATACGCTGTACATGACCAATAATTGACTCCTGCAAACTGAAGTAGAAAAGAATGGTAACTGCAAGCATAAGGTTAGACTGTTTTTGAGGAGGGGAAAAATACTATTAGTGTAATACAGTCAAACCTGTGTAGTGACCACTGAAGGGAAACATCAAAAGTGGCCACTATTTGCTGGCCATTTTTAATTCACGGCTATCTTGATTTTTGTATATGTGTTTTATCTAGTGTGTGTGATTGGATAATAGAAAGAGCAATGACGCATTGTTTTTCTTTGCTTTTTGTAAAAAAGCATGATGACCAAATAATAATAATAATAATAATAATAAACAAATAACCAGAAAAAAGCAGATCTTTGTCAGGCGTGGTCTTCCAACAGTAGAAAAATCCTTCTCAAGAATCATGTAACCACTGGTTCCATTTCTGACATTTCCTACAAATCCACCCATAACTTGAGGTATGTTGCTAATGTAATGGAAAAGGCTTTAGGACCCTGTCAGTCAGAGTTCAGGGATTATTAACAAACAAAGATATAAACAAACCCAAGCGATTACAGCGTAGGTAATAAATCAAATGCAGATGTTTTGGCGTCTGAATATTTATGACGCCCCACTGACATGATCAGCACTGCGCGCAACAATTACACATTTATCAACCCGGAAGTACATAGTGGCACAGTTTTGCCGGGGGGACCATATCTACGGGGGCGAACAGAGCAGAAAGGTAAGATTGATGAGACAACTGAGACTCAAACTAGCAACGTCATGCATCATTGCAGCAAATACTGATATTGGTGGCCAGTTAAACTCTTCTGGGATGCAAAAGAAGTGGCTGCTATAGACAAGGTTTAAAACATTTTTCTCTGCTGAAAAAAGTTTTGTGGTCCCCATAAACAATTGGCAGTCAACACAGGTGTGACTGTAGTTAAATATGGCTGCACAACATTATTCTGGATTCACACCAACATGCTACTAAATTACGTTATTTTTTTTTTGTTTTTTTCCCACTTAATCTGCATCACAAACGCTATTTTACTGAGAAACTCACACTGCACTGTTAGCATGATGACCGACACTTCCTTCTCAAATTCCATGTTTCCCAGCAATCCTTGCAGATCAGGGCAAATTGTCACCGCTGCCCTGGTTCTAACTGCTGACGCCCAAAACCACCCGTAAGTAGATTTTTGTGTTGACTTGTCTGTATTTATTGCATGAATGTGCTGTCGAGTGACTGAATGTGCCATGTTCTTGACTTGGATTATTTTAAGTCCTTTTATTCATTTATATTAAGAAAGTCCATATCAACTGCCCTTCTGTGTGCAACAGCCCCAAAGACGATTGACTGTTTCTTGAATGCAGGACAATTAGGGGCAGGGCCGGTTCTAGGCAGACATATAGGTACTGTATGAGGAGGCATTCACAAATATGAAGGGGGAGTCATCTGTACACACTGCTCCATCATGCTTTAGCACTTTTTTCGGTGCTCACTCAGTAGTAATCTAACAAACAGGAAACAATATGTGAAGCTGGGCGAACACACATCTACAACGCTAAATATATCCTGTGGTGTACCTCAGGGATCAATACTAGGACCTAAAGTATGCAATCTCTATATAAATGACATTTGTAAAGTTACAAAATATTTAAAGTTAGTATTATTTGCGGATGATACAACAGCGTTTTGTTCAGGAGAGAACACACAGAAGATAATACAAGTAACAGAAGAAATTAACAAATTAAAAAGATGGTTTGACTAAAACAGACTAGTGAATCTTAGTAAAACTAAAATAATGCTATTTGGTAACAGTAGAAGAGAAAGACAAACACAAAAACAAATAGACGGAATAGAAATTGAAAGAGTAAATGTAACCAAATTCCTAGATGTAATGATTGATGATAAATTGAACTGGAAATCTCATGTAAAAAATATACAACATAAAGTAGCAAGAAACACGTCAATAATGAATAAAGCAAAACGTGTTCTAGACCAAAAATCACTTCATGTTCTCTACTGCTCGCTAGTGTTACCATATCTGAGTTAATGTGTAGAAATATGGGTAAATAACTACAAAAGTACACTTCATTCATTAACGGTGTTACAAAAAAGATCAGTTAGAATAATACAGAATGTTGGATATAGAGAACATACAAACCCTTTATTTATTGAATCAAATATACTGAAATTCCATGACATAGTGAATTTGCAAACAGCTAAAATTATACACAAAGCAAACTATAACCTGCTACCCAAGAATATACAACAATTCTTCTCAAAATAAGAGGAGAAATATAATCTTAGAGAGAAATGTAATTTAAAACATTTTTATGCATGTACAACACTCAAGACCTTCAGTATATCTATCTGTATGTGGAATTAAATTGTGGAATGGATTAAGCAAAGCAATCAAACAATGTACTAATATGATCCACTTTAAGAAACTCTTCAAACTTAAGTGTTTACAAAGTACAAAGAAGAAGAACCATGATAAACATTCTGAATTTATTTAATCCATCCATTCATTAATTCTCAAAATAATCTTACTCATCTCATCATATGAAATATGACTTACTTCACCAATTATTATTTATTTATTTATTTTTATTGTAATTACTTAGAGTATATTGTGAATAAATTGAGAACAGGAAGTAGCAACTATTATGTAAAAGAAAAGGGGTAGGATTAAATAAGCTTTGCTTCTTCCTACTCCTTTTCGAACATGTTGAAAAGAAAATTGTGATGTATCATGTTGTATGCTTGCATGTTCCAAATAAACTCAAACTCAAAAAACTCAACATTGTGTCCAACCTCAACCTGAAGAAGTGGATTGCACTTCGTCAGGCCTCTACTTTCAGACCTGTACAACTTGGGCGTACCACCTGAAGACTAAGCTCCTGCTGGTATAGCTCTTAAGGTCACTGAGGCACGCAAACTCCTGACCACAATTAGGTTGCAATCCGTCAAGGGGAAAATAAAAGGTAAAATAGTATCTTTTATCCACATTTTATCAACTATGACAACATTTATCTTAACTGGATGGCCTAATTCCTAAACTGAATTTAACCTTAAGTATGACTTTACACACAATAGTCAATATTTACAAAACTGAAAGGAATAATAGCCTCATGAATAATACAAAAATATTCTTCCATGTTAGCTACGTCATGCCTCAAAGTTTCTGCACTGTTCACTCATTTACACATAGAAAAGTAAAAACCAAATTTTTGTATGCTACGTATCTGGCGGACGGAGTTAGAATGCATGCCTACATTTAACATAATTTGTAGATGTCACGATTGATGGCTCGCATGCTAATGGAACCATATAGCGTCAAAAATAAAACATGTCTTCTTCACTTTCTGGTGTACAAATTTTACGATGTAGAACATTTTAAATCCACACATTTTTGTCTTAGCGCTGCCAGTGAGAACTTCAACTTCCTAATCTTACAAGGAAAAGCATCTGATTGGCTCTCCTTTGAAGCAAACCACCGTGGACGGCGTGGCTCGGTTGGTAGAACGGCTTTGCCAGCAACTTTAGGGTTCCAGGTTCGATTCAAGCTTCTGACATTTTAGTCACTGCTGTTGTGTCCTTGGGCAAAATATGCTACCTTTACTTCCAGTGCTACCCACACTGGTTTAAATGTAGCTTAAATGTAGCTAATGGGTTTCACTATGTAAAGCGCTTTTAGTCTCTGGAGAAAAAGTGCAATCTAAATATAATTCACTTCACTTCACCCTCTCTCATATGTACGCTAATAAAGAGCTGTGATTGGGTATATTCCCAACTTGTCCCACCCATCGCCAGGACAAAATTAAATATGATTGGATTTTATTTTTATTCATTGACAATGGTTTATTGAGAGGGCTGAAGGGAGGGGGGGGTGTCTGTGTGTGCGCGGAATTGCGGCACCTAACACAGCCAAGGGACAGAGAGGAGGAAAGATTAAACTAAGGTAACGTGTCCCTTTTTCAGCAGATTTCTCAGCTACTGTCGATAATTTTGTCAATTTGCAATATATTTATTTTGTGAGCATATTAAAATGTACTTTCTCAACTTCAAAAATTTTAAAATGGGGGGACAAGTCGATTTGTTTGAGGGCGCTGCCCTTTTTGCCCCTATGTAGAGTTGGCATCGATGAGGGGTCTAATAATAATTTAAAAAAGGGATTTATTTGAAACATAAGCACAAGACAATGAACATAGTGCATGTAGGTGCACAAAAAAAATACATATTTCCAAGGAATTGCAATCAGAATTTGTAGCAACCCCCTATAATGCATATTTACAATCATCATTTATGAGAAAACAATAAATATAAATAGCCAGAGCTGTAAGTTTGTGTTACTACTCTGTGTCATGACATTTAACTATGTCATGTAAAGTGAGTAATTTACAAGACTGTTCATGTTAGGCGGTCACACAAGAGGATAAACAGCACTTTCCAGATTACACTGCTTGAGCTTCTCAAGCACAAGAGGCTAATCCAATGACTGATGATGGCTGACTTGGATACTTACTTTCCCACCATTATTTGGATTTGATGTTGGATTTCAGCCCGAATGTTAGCTGCGACGTTATTTGCCAGGTGGTCGGTGGAGCCTTGGAAGCTTTCCATCATCTGCTGTAGTTGGTCAATCACAGGGTCTCGCATTTCCTGCTCCCTCTGCTTCTTGCTCTTTGCATGGGCCTCAAGCTGCTGTATGTCTACAAAATAAAAAAAATTACAGTTTTGATCTCATCCTCACACCAGCAAACATAAGACACAACTCCTAATTGAATACTCCATTAACAAAAACGTGAAAGACTTACATGATTCTTGTTTGACAGACGTTACATTCTCAAGTATACATCTTTTTGTGAATTAATTGTGATTTATGTATATTTTATATAGCGCTTTTTTCTCTAGTGACTCAAAGCGCTTTCCATAGTGAAACCCAATATCTAAGTTACATTTAAACCAGTGTGGGTGGCACTGGGAGCAGGTGGGTAAAGTGTCCTGCCCAAGGACACAACGGCAGTGACTAGGATGGCAGAAGCGGGGATCGAACCTGGAATCCTCAAGTTGCTGGCACGGCCACTCTACCAACCGAGCTATGCCGCCACATCTGAACAAATGATTTTCCAATTGTAAAAAACTGCACAAACTAATGTGGTCCCCAATGTCAGGGAGTCAATGAGTCCACACAGAGAACAATATTACACACTAGCACAAGGGATCAGATTGGTTCTCATCACTAGCAAGGTGTTCTTGAGCAACACATAAGCCCCCTAAAATTCTAGTGGTGCTTATTCATGGGTTTTCAACACCATCACATTACAATCAATATAAATAATATAAAAATAGTTTAATCTTAAGGGAGAAATAGGAGGTGGCACTTTATTAAACGTTAAAAGTAGTGGTAACAATAAAAAAACAAACATAAAATCTGCACTTACAAAGATTATCTATTAAAATTGTCTAAACTTTCAGTCACCAAAAAGCTTCTCTTACTGCACACAATGGCAACTTAGGTGAATTTAAAAAAAATTATAGAATTCAAAGGTGTGGAAAAAGCACAGACAGAAATACTGCAGCACATTCGCAAATTCTCTAAAGCAATCACTGCAAAATTGTAATGACTATTTTGACATATGTACGAGACAAAAACTCCCCTGTTTTTGATGTCAAACAGGAAGCATCTGTCATGAAGCAGAACACACACCATTTGATGAACTAGTTAAGGATTATTCATTCCCAAAAACGAAGTGTCTTAACATCTACAGTTGCACAAAATCAACATGCGAGTAAACATTTTAAGACATTGATAATTGACTTACATTCATGTGTTCCTTGCTTGAAACTGTCATTAATTTGCTGAAACATGGACTGGCATCCTCTCTCAAAAACCGGCAGCACAATGCTCTGGAAGGCATCTTTGTAAGCTGCCTGGATAGGACCTTGCATCGCCTCTGCAGCTGCTCTGCCAATTGCATCAGTTGTATTCTGGGAAAAAGAGAACCCGCTAACATGAGAGCAAGATCATGTTTTAAAGAGCTAAATGAAGTACCCAAATGGCATTACAGAGCTTACACTATGCCGACCAGAACATTTCATATACAGACGGGCAACCTACCTTGGATTTGACAACCTTGCTTACATTGTCCTTCAAGGTGAGTTCTACAGAAGTCAGTTTAGCGGAAATAGAGTTGTTCAACTGAGCGGTAACTGGCTCCAGACTCTTTGAAATGGCTATAAAAAGAAGCAACTTTATTAGGAAACATTAGCCTTTAATACCAAAATCACACAATCATGCAGGTCATCAAAGCTAAAGGATTATTCGTCCCCAATGTATCTCTACTAGGTTCCTCTCAAATATTCACTGTACAAGTTTAAATGATATACAATTATATTCAATAAACTAAAAAGAACTGATGGCAAATCCTATATTTTAGTTTTCTTACACGCAATAAAAAAATATTTTTTGCAGCTAGTTCAGGATTAAAATGAAAGACAACAGGCAACAATGCATTTATAAACTGGGCAATACAGTATTTATCTATCGCAAAAAATTAAAAATAAGAAGTTGGCAATGATTTATCTTATCCGAGAAATGCTAATAAAGAATGTACGTTTACTAACCTACTCATAAAATATAACATCAGGCCTGAAAAAAAATAGACAAGAAGGATAATGTACAGTAAGAAGTAACAGGCTTGTACCCAATCAAACTAAAAAGGCCATATTTTTTTACCTTTTGGGCTTAACATAATAGTTATGTGCACATTTGCAGATTTATAATTGTAGGTGGCAGCAGGAAATACTCAAAAGTAAAATTGATAAAACAAATTAATGACATGAAATCTACTCTTTCTACCAGCTAAAAATAATTACACCCCAGCAACTGTTACTTGTTTTATACCAGCAGGTTTTCTGGACTTGTGCGTTTATCATTTGTTTTGGTTTCTCCTTACTTGGCGGAACAGTTTTCTTCATCTCCTCTCGAAGCACTTTGTCCACCCTGTTTGTAATTGAAGAGCAGAGGTTCTGGCTCAGCTGTTGGCTGAGTTGTTCTTGATGCTGCTGCTGGGTCCGCATCTCTGACAGAACACGTTCTAGTCTGCACTCTGTGATCATCGAAAGTTAAAGCTCATAAGAAGATTGTATTGTAGATGTTATCATTGCTTTCATTTCCAAATACATCATGTACTCGTACACCATATCAGGGTTTCCCACAGCGCTTTGTTGTTAAGGCGGAAGAGCAACCGCCTAAACTAAAGTCTTATTAACAAGCTGCTCCGCTTCATTCTGCCTCTGCAGCACCCAGCATTGTCCCACCCACAGAACCATCTGATTGGTTACACGCAGTGCGGTAACAGCCAATCAGCAGTGCGTATTTAGAGCGCATTTAACAGCTAATCAGCAGTGCGTATTCAGAGCGCATGGCGTCAGTGCTCCTTCGGTGGAGTAAGCAGAAAGGTAAGCAGAAGGCAGCGGACTCTCCCCAAATTATAATGAACACTTCCAAGTCAACTAGTAGTAACATCACTATGAGCCCGTTGATGTTGTAGAAACATAAGAGGCAGCTCAGCTCGCTCGCACGCAGTCCTTGAGGTGAAGGCTAATTAGCTTTTAGCGTAACGTTAGCTCATTGTGCGGTGTGTGCGTGTGTGGTATGTGTGTGTGTGTTACGGACAGCAAAGCCCTGTCTGTTTTTGTTTTTGATTGATTGAGACTTTTATTAGTAGATTGCACAGTACAGTACATATTCCGTACTATTAACCACTAAATGGTAACACCCGAATAAGTTTTTCAACTTGTTTAAGTCGGTGTCCACGTTAATCAATTCACCAATTTCTGAGAGAAAGACAAGCATTGTTGACCTAGTTATTTCACTTTACCTTTTTCTGTGTTGATTGAGCTGTGTTGAAGCAGCAAAAAATGACATTATGTTAAATGAAGAGTGTCCTGAAGCTGTCTCTGATAGTTGGTGTCCAGGGATGAATAGTCTCTCCTATTGCTATTGTACTATTTTTTCAGCTATAGTTACATTAATCATTAGTAATGTAGCAGCCTAGTTTTGAATGGCAGGGTCCCTGCTATCACATGTTGATAAAAATATAACATTTACCGGTACATAATAAAAATCAACTACAGGCATCCCAAATGCTGTAATAAATTAAGCATGATGAGTTGAACATGTCAGCCTGTGGCCCCACTTTTAACTCTTTTTTTCAAACACTTACTGCAAACGCTTACTTATAGTAAGTCATTAATTTGACTTTGTAAGTAATTATTTTAGTATCCCAGGTAACTAGGACTGTTTTGTTTTTATTTTACGGAAAAAATATCGAGACATATATCGTATATCGCCATTCAGCAAATGGAGAGGAAAACACAAACAAAAGTTGTAGGCTTCTTCACGCAACAAAGCTGGCCTACATCACCACAGTCTGTAGTGTATTGCCCCCCCAAGCTGTGGTGGCAGCGACGTGGTGGAGACGTGATGGCGACAGGCCGAGTTACACCGATCCTTACACCCACCCACCCACCCGGTCCCCTCCCCCTGGAGAGTCACCACCTTCCCCCTGGAGAGTCACCACCTTAACTAACATTTTCTGGGGGAAACACTGCATAGTATACTTCTGCCAGCTTGGTGGACGTCATTAAACTCAAGCTTGACTTACGTTATGTTTTTGCTATAGATTTTTTTTTTTTTTTTTTTTTTTTAAGTACGGCATTACAGCTGTAACCAATAATAAACTAATGGAAGGAGCATATACTCCTTAACTATTGCTGAATGGTAACTTTAAAAAAATCTGGAGGGGTTGAAGAAATATTTAAAACCTGGAAAAGTGGTTTGCACTACAGTCTCTGGGTGCGAATAATTCCCCCCGTGTGGTGGTGTGGGTTGTTCCTCAGTTTTCCAACCATTGTGCATAACGTGCATGTTAGCTGAAAACACAGAATTGCCTATAGGTGGAGTGTTAAAATGTTTTTCTATTGACTGTTTGATCAGTGGACGAATAGTGGGGTACACACTAGAAAGACAATCTGTCAAGACAACCTTTTACACAACCACGAAGAAAAAAACTAAATTTTCCCACCCAATCTATATGTAACTTGTCATCAACATGTAATTAAGTTGAATACTTTTTGCACACAATAACTGACACATATGTCCCATCCTGCTTTGATAAAAAAAAAAAAAAGCATTTCAAACTTGTCTGCTGGCTCTACTCTTAGCACTAATTTTCAGCAACTTTCAGGGGTCTCTGAAGAGGCTTAAAGAGGCTGTTTGCAACATTCTGAAAGTTACATTTTTCAAACCAAAAAACATAAAAATACCACTGGCTACCGTTTGTTACTAATAGTGGTTTACCGGAACATATATATTTTAAATGTCTATATTTTTCACAATTACTAATTATATTAAATACAAATTGGTTCTCAGCCTGATCTGGTATTCACGGTGTTTCTCACCAATGTCCACCGCTGTTTCGTACACACAGGAGCGTGTGTACATACAGTACATAAAAGCAGTCCCAGATAAGTAACAATTTTCAGTCATGTTGTTATGATAAAATATACATTCAACGATATCTAACCTTTTGCCAAATCGTTATTAGCTAACCATTAGCTAACAAAAAAACAAAGTTAATAATGCATGTGTGTTACATGGGGCAAAGGTTTCAGGCTCAAAGCCGGAAGAGAGAGGGATGTAATGCTTCTTATGGTTGCAATACTTTGGAAAGTTAGCATCCTCAAGACAGCTGTGTAAATGTTGCAAACAGCCCCTTGAAGTGGTAAGCTTCAAAAAGGAATATTGGATGGATGAAATGAAGAATGGATGTCATGAGTTGAAGGATACTTTCTTGTTCTTGATGGTTGGTCAAAGCATGCTCTACTTGAGCCATTATGGAGCTCTGCATGGTCTCTATTTGTCCACGTAGTTCAGTTAACTCCCTCTGTTGGCCTCTGAGAAACATCAACAACTCCTGTTGCACATCTGCGTTCATCTGTGGAGAGCATCAACAAAATTAATGATTAGATGGGATGGGAGAGGCGGGTGGGCTGCCAGTTCTACTCAAAAACAAAAATCTAAATTGTTATGGATAGTATGACATAAGTCCTATAATTACTATTCACCTGCTATGGTTAAACCCACCAATTGGGTAGACTATTAAACAATAAAAAGTTTGTCATAAGAGAAAAACAAAAATGCTTTGATGATATTTAATGAACACTTATTGTAAGTACTTTACCTGACCAGAGTCCAATGGTCTTGACTGGGGTGATTCACTTCTGAGATAAGAGAGATCGGAAACACAAAAGACATGCTTAGTATGAACACTAAGCCACTCACATCAGCCACTGACATAAAACTATCTATCAATGTCAGGTTGCTTAACGGCACTTGAAGCATGAGCATATGCATGCTGTTTCAGGCATTCAATAAATGTAATTATTGTATACCGATATCGAATATGGGTCGGAAATGGGCCATGTGTAAAAAAAAAAAAAAAGAAGAAGAAAAAAATCTGCTATTGTATCCTTTGTAAATGTAAACATTTGTTCAACTGTTAAAAGTAACATTGACTCAATTGGGTGTAGTCATGTTCAGGATGTGTGAATTGTAATCATTTTAAGAATTTGAAGGAAGTTTGCTTATTTGATCACCACTTCAGATTTTTATTCTTATATCTCATGACAGATAGACCATTTACAAACCTGTCAGCTTTTTTGATCTTCCTCTTGAGCTTTGGTGAGCCTCTTGGTGAAGTCTTCCAGTCTTTATTAACTAGTAGTCTATGAGAGGAGTGAGGGCCACAATTAACTGAGGAAGATGGTGAGGCAGTCACATCGTCATCAGGATCACTGAATTCAGCACTGAGTTGTATGTTTTTGGAAAAAAAAGAAGAACATTTCGTATTTATGTATAAATGAAATGTATTGTGCATTTGCATTAACACACGCATACAGTATGCCTATGTGTTACCTTTGTTCAGCACCAGCATCTTGACTTTCATTCTGTGTGTGGTGATAGGACCGGCATGTGTATGGTGAACTCAGCAGTCTGTCTTTTGGTTCATCTCTAGAGCTGTGACAACACATGTGACATGTAAGCAGTAATTACACACATGGACACACACAAATTAGTAACAGCAATGCTGGTCATGTTGTAATGCATTGTCATCTTATCTTGTGCTGCTTTTTAGATGCTAATGATACCAAAGTTTTGACTGCAATGAGCCAAACCTCGCTCCACTTAATTCTCCTTGTGTGAAAAACAGTATATTGTTTTTGAATTAGTGCGTAAGGGTGAAGTGTAAAACTATTTAAATAGTATTCAATGAAGCAGGCACAAACAAAATAGGCTCTTACCAGTCTCCAAGACTATTGTCCCTATTCCTGGTTTCCCTGGTGATGTCAGGAGCAGCTGGCCAAGAAGTGTGGCTCATGCTGCTATCTGTGGACACTCCTCCGAGCCCGGGGTTTTCCTGTGATAAGACAGTCTCCAGTAAAGATGGGGTTTGGCTCAGTCTGTGCTCCGACTCCAGAGACGCTCCAACAGCCCCATCTACACATCCGAGCTCAAGAGGCAACAGGCTGTAATAATAAACAGCAGAAATACAGTCAAAGGAAAGGAAACTTATTGATCTTACAGTCGAATGCTACAGTGAGGACTTAAAGCAGTGGTTCTTAACCTTGTTGGAGGTACCGAACCCCACCAGTTTCATATGCGCATTCACCGAACCCTTCTTTAGTGAAAAATAAAATGTTTTTTTTTTCAAATTCAAGACAAAGTTATATGTTTATGGGGAACATATTCTAAGTAACAAAGACTTAATTTAAAGTTTTTTGGACACTAGGGGAACATATTCTAAGTAACAAAGACTTAATTTAGAGTTTTTGGACTCTAGGGGAACATTCTAAATAACAAAGACTTAATTTAGAGTTATTTGGTTAGGGTTAGGGTTAGAGGGTTAGGGCCAGGGTTAGAGGGTTAGGGTTATAATAAGGCCATGCCGAATAAGGCATTAATAAGTACTTAATAATGACTAGTTAAGAGCCAATATGTTACTAATGTGCATGTTAATAAGCAACTAATTAATGGTGAATATGTTCCCCATACTAAAGTGTTACCATGTTTTATTACTGGTGCACAAAATGAACCGTGCATGAACATCACCTTGTTCAAACAACAAAACCAACACAGTGCATAAACTCACAACAAATAACACTCCTGCAAATCAGTGTGACTTCTGCTGTTGCCGTATCCGTAATACGCCGATAGGGAGAAGTTTTTATTTACACGAGGAGTCGGGTGTGTCTTGACCTCCGCCGAAGCCCTGAGCCCGACTCACCGAGCCCCTAGGGTTCGATCGAACCCAGGTTAAGAACCACTGACTTAGAGCATCCGGAAGGTATTCACAGCGCTTCACTTTTTCTACATTTTGTTATGTACAGCCTCATTCCAAAATGAAATATTTTTTTGTCCTCAAAATTTAACACACAACATTCCATAATTTATTTTTAGAAATTTTGCAAATCTATTACAAATAAAAAACTAAAATCACATGTACACAAGTATTCCCAACCTGGGCTAAATACTTTGTTGATGCATCTTTGGCAGCAATTACAACCTCAAGTCTTTTTGAATACTATGCCGCAAGCTTGGTGTACCTACCTTTCCCATTCCTCTATGCAGAACCTTTCAAACTTGATCAGGTTGTATAAGAATTGTCGGTGCGCAGCCATTTTCAGATCTCTTCAGAGATGTTCAATCGGATTAAAGTTTGGGCTCTGGTTGGGCTACTCGAGGACATTTACAGTGTTGTCCTGATGCTATTCCTTTGATATCTTGGCTGTGTGCTTAGGGTTGTTGTCCTGCTGAAACCTCTGCCCAAGTCTGACTTCAAGAGCAAAATGGAGCAGGTTTTCTTTCATCCAGGATGTCTCTGTTGATTGCTGCACTCATATTTCCTTTCCCTCTATCCTGACTAGTCTCCCAGTTTTTACCGTTGAAAAACATCCCCACAGCATGATGCTGCCACCACCATGCTTCCCTGTCGGGATGGTATTTGCTTGTTGATGAGCGGTGCCTGGTTTCCTCCAAACATGACGCCTGCCATTCACGCCAAAAAGCTCAATCTTTGTCTCATCAGCACAAAAAATTTTGTTTCTCATGGTCTGAGAGTCTTTCAGTTGCATTTTGGCAAACTTTTACAAAAGACTGGCTTTGGTTTGGCCACTACCATACAGGCCATATGGGTGAATCGCTGTAGAAATGGTTGTCCTTCTGAAATGTTCTCCTCTCTCCACAGTGGATGGAATGCAGTAGCTCTGACAGAGTGACCATCGGGTTCTTGGTCATCTCCCTGACTAAGGCACTTCTCCTTCGCTCAGTTTAGACGGCCGGCTAGATCTACGAAAAGTCCTGGTGTCACCAAACTTTTTTCATTTATGATTGATGGAGGCCACTGTACTCATTGGGGCCTTCAAGACAGCAGATATTTTTTGCACCCTTCCCCAGATTTGTGCTCGGGACAATCCTGTCTCAGAAGCCTGCAGACAATTTGCGGTTTGTGCTGTGCATTGTTAAGTGTGGAACTTTATAAATAGTCATGTGTGTGCCTTTCCAAAACATGTACAACTAATTGAATTTACCAGAGGTGGACTCCAATTAAGCTGTTGGAACAATCCTAAAGATGATCAGTTGAAACACGATGCTCCTGAGCTCACTTTTGAGCTTCATGGCAAAAGCCTGTGAATACATTTATTTATTTTTTTATTTTACAACATGCTGAAGTGAACAGTAGCCCATGAGAGGATAGACCAAAGAAGTACAAAACTTATATAAGCACAAGGGCAAACTAAAACAATCCACATGGCCAAATCAATGGTTCTCAGCAGCTTAGACGCATATGGAGTGAGAGATTCAAGAGCATCATGCAAGTGAGATAAAATCTCTGTTCACTCTGCTCTTGAAGGTTGGGACGCAATTGTCATGGATATCACCAACTACTTCATTTGGTAGACTGTTCCATAGTTGAACTGCAGTATGGATAAATGTTCTGCCAGCAGAAACTGTCCTGGAGGTGGGTATCGTAAGGGCATGGTGAGGCTTGGAGACAACGTAGTGGGTAGGTCTATGAATGACGTGTGGCTGCGAAAGCAAGGCTTTTAGGTCAGGAAGGCACAAGCTGGTGTGCATCTTATACAGGACACTTGCCGCCACCACCTGGCACCTTTGATAGAGAGATGTAATGTTCAGTTTTGTTCTTGCTTACTCTTTACTTGCGCCTATGTTACACAGGGCCTTCGTTTGGATTGAGTCAAGTAGACTTAGGGTAGTAGAACTGTCACTCATCCAGGACAGTGAGGCATATTCCATCACACTGCGTACCTGACCCTTGTCGACAGTTGCTCTATTTTTGATATCAAGTTTGCTAGCAACTCTTCTCAGAGCACCCAGTCGTTGTCCATTTCTTGAAGAAATTATGTTTCAGATGTACTTTACCCAGGTCAGCTTGCTGTCAATTGTGACTCACAGAATCTCTAGCTCAGCTAATTTGGTAGTGCCAAACTGAAGTCCAAGCCGGATGGGGTTTCCCTTCCTGGATATAGTCACAGCCTTGCATTTTGATGGTTTGAAGATCACCTTACATCGAATTTCCCAGGTCGCTATTAAGTCAATTAAGACTGAGAACAAGATTGGCCCAGTATACTTACGTGCATGTGATTTTTTAGTTGTTATTTTTAATACATTTTCCAAAATGTCTAAAAAATGTTTTCACATTGACATTATGGGGTATATTGTGTGGAGAATTTTAGGGACAAAAATGAATGTCTTGGAATAAGGCTGTAACAAAACAAAATGTGGAAAAAGTTAAGCGCTGTAAATACTTTCCGAATGCCCTGTATATACAGTTGTCAATCAGTGGATCTTTTCCAAAAAGTTAAAATATAAAATGCATTGTAGTTCATACATTTCTTTTACCACCGACTGAAATGTCCTGCATCGTACTTATTAGGTCAATGTACCTGTTGCTGTTGGCTGATCGTGGCGACGTGAGCAAATGTAGAGCAGAGGCAGCAGAGGCCATGCTGTCAGTCTGAAGAGCAGACATAGGTAAAGAGTCCAAAGTGGACACAAGACCATGCTGAAGCTGTATGGTCTGTGACGCAATCTCTGGCATGTCCTGAGACATGACAGTGGATGCCGAGGAGATAACATCAGGTGAACGGGCCCTCGTTGGGGAGGCAAGTGGTGGGAAGAGTGGAGAATCTAGAACCAGAGGGCTGTCAATCCCGATTGGAGCGCTAGTGGATGCCAATGCCTGCAGAAAAAGAATAGCCAGGCAGAATTAGAACAAGTCAGAAGAGTGACAAAAATAGATAGTAGAAAGTGTTTTAAGTCTTACTTGGATGTTCTCCAATCCAGGCAAGAGCGAAGAAGTAGGTCTTGGACTGCTACTGGAAGTAGGGAGTGCCAAATTATTACTATGATCTGCCCTGTTGGGACTCTGACTAATGTCATCTGATGGTCTGTGGGGAAAAAATTAAGATTAAGTTTTCCTCATTCAAAATTCATTCAACCCTCATCGTAAATCTGTGAAGTTTGTAGATTGCAGTAGATTGCAATCACCAAACAAAACAATAACAATTTAAATACCCCATAATAATACAACACACGGTCACAAATTGATTATACATTTTAAAACTAAACATTTACAATGGGGGTTGAATGATTTAGCGTGCAACTGTATGCACATTGGAAGAATTCATAAAAAAGGTATGGATGCATTGAGCAAAGATCTTTTTGAATACAGAGGATGACAAAAGTTTACAATGTGATGCTTTCTCCACTTACATTTCAAAAAATGCATCTGTGTGGCTGATTCAAACAGTTATAGCATGGAAACAAAAAAAAAACACAGCCTTCAATCGTTAAGGATTCTGTGTACTATCTGCTTATATACACTAACCCGCCACAGCTTTATACTTAAATAATATTTTATTCACGGCAAGTACCGGTATGTTAATTTTGACAATAAAAGGTATATATTAGACCAGAAATGTACATTTTAAGAAAGTCTTATCTACGTCTGAAATTTTTTTTATTTTAGACTGGTGAAGTCTATCTCCATATGTAAAAGCCTGTGGAGCTTGTAGATAACCTGCCCAAGAGGATACTGAAGGGTTTAACTCCCTAAAAAGAACAAGTGAAAAAAGCTGTGGTTGTAAGCATCAAAAAATAATTCTAAAGTTTGGTGATGTCAATAGGTCACAGGAATGCTGCAGTTATGGCAAGTAAAGAATTTACAAAGATCTGTTAAATTGTAAATCTTATTCACAATCAGTCTATCTGTTCCACTACTTATTCTCGCCTATAGATTTAGTGTGCTGTTACACAATTTAGAAGTTAGCATTATTTGTATCAGATCTTGATGTACTAAACAAGTATGTATAAGTAAAATGTTTATCTCTTGTATAATATTCATCTTTTGATGTCAAAATCAAATGCAACATTAAATAGGAGGAAAACATTTTAAATGTCATTATATTCAAGCAAAAAATACATATCTTGTAACCAATGTTCCCTCTAAGGTGCACGCCTGTGCAATTGTGCACTGCTCACGCGTCCTCTGCGCACGGCAAATCTATACCACGCACAAAATCAAATAAAAAAATAAGCGCATAACAATTTTCGACACGACACGACAGAGAAAACAGTTTTTGTCATCATTGTTCAAATATTGTAACGTCTGTCGAGACGCTTTGAGGACATGAATTCCATCGATTACTTTACTGAGCAAAACACTTTGTCGGCCATAAACACATCACCAAAACATTAGTAAAAAAATGATATCTAGCAAAACTGGTCATTTTCTGCAGTACAAACCAGACCAAAACCAACTTTGTTAAATCAACAGCAGCCGCTCGCTCTTTCTCACTTGCGCCAACACATGCACATATGGCACTTAGCCAGTGATGCGTTTACAGCCACACAAAAAGTCGGACAACTCCAACACCACACATAAAGTGTAATTCCAGGTCGTTACACTATGATTTACCAATCAAATGTGTGCTTATTCTAGTGTCATTTATTAGGAATCTTAATTTATAATTATTAATCATGAAATGCTGTTAGTATATTAAATAAATACTAATAAAAATATATTTTTTACAAACAGGAAGTTGCAGGAATGTACTTACATCTCATTGTGCAACATGTGAATGTTTTAATGGGAACTAAATGCAATGTCTGAAAGGGGTACGAATTATTTCCAAAGCAGGACCTCCACCCAGACAAACAATACAAGTACACAGTTCATGAAAAACAATACTTTTTGTTATTGTCATTGTAAGTGGGCCTAAACACTTATATTAGAAAATAACCTCATGGAAATGACTGCTGTCATTTGATTATAATAATAAGAGAATGTTGTCTGTCTATCTGTGTTGGCCCTGCGATGAGGTGGGGACTTGTCCAGGGTGTACCCTGCCTTCCGCCCGAATGCAGCTGAGATAGGCTCCAGCACCCCCCGCAACCCCGAAAGGGACAAGCGGTAGGAAATGGATGGATGGATGGAGATTTAACTTATTTAGTCAGGTTTGGGACAGGTGTGCTGCTGGTGTAGCCACAGTGTGCACGTCTGATGTTGCTCACATGGGCTCCACTGAATGCTCAGGGAGTTTTTGCGTTTGCTCACACACATGAAAAATTAGAGGGAACATTGCTTGTAACACTATATGTTGTTCAGTTAGGGTTGTTCCAGTTCAACAAAATAAAATCCTTCGCTCTATAACAGGTCAATATCTCAAATCAAAGCACTGTTTAAAATAGCCATAAAATAAGCCTAGAAAGCATATTGGGAGAATTTGGATGAATTAACCCGTAAGTGACAATACATTTGAAAACTGAACCAGGTTTCCCACAGTGGGATCTAAATTATTACGTAAAACACTAACTTTACCAGAAGTTTTGTTAAAGTGGCATATTATGGAACCTCACAATGAAGTGTAGTAAACGCTTTACTGACCTTGAGTTTATATTGCATTCCCATCATACAGAAAAACCCACCTATTGGTTGAGTCTGTTGAGTTGCTGCTGATTGCGGTTACAATTGTCAGACTGCTCGCACTACTACCAGGAGATGCAGGCACCTAAGAGTAAATAAATATATATCAAATGCAACAAGAACAGCAAAATTAAAATACAACTGATGTCTTTATTGGTGTGATGTTTCAAGCCAGAGATGCTGTTCTCTTCTTATTACAAGACAGTATAATACGGTTGGTTAAATTCTGGTAACAGATGAGATATCATAAATTTAAAGATTAGTGAATATTGGCTAAAACAAAAGTGTTGTGTTTCTATAAATAAGAGCAGAAATGTGTACATCAGATCAGTTAGTAACAGAATAGAGACTATGATCACTGAATGGAAAACGTAAACATGATTTTGAAGGGTTTGTACCGATGTGCTTGGTGTCATGAAGGCATCAGGAGTCATCAACTTGGGCATTGACCCATTGCCATTGGTTGTATTTGACAGGAAATCAACAGGGGCAGGAAGAGAAGGCATGTTTAGGTCTGTCTGGGAGCCACTCCCGGAGTCCTTGTCAGAACTCTGGTCCGTCAGATGGTCTGAAAACCCTGGTAAATACATAAAATACTTTAATCTTTCAAATTCAAGAACAGAGTGATGAAAATCCTAAAATAAAACATGTCTTCAGAGCTTGTTATCACACAATTTATTGTATGCTTTGATATTGAAATGGATAACATTATTCTGCTCTTTCAGTGTGACAGTAAAATTAGAAGCAAAAGAAAAATTATCCACTTAAGTGAGCCCTGTTGTACTGTTTAGAAAATTATGTGACCAACCAAAACCATCTGGCGCATTAGAATGGGATAGGAAACTTGAGTTGGAGCCCGTATTTGGCTGGAACCAAATCTGGACATCCTGTAGACTCCTAAAACATATGACACACAAACATTTGTGTAAATAGATGAAAGTTATGAGATAAAACTTTATATTTTAGTTGCAAAATGTCCAGTATACTTGTGTTAAAAATACTGTATGGTTATTGGATTTAATAAATAGACCCTCAGCAAAACCTTAACACCAGTGGAGAATTGCAAATGTCAGCATTTTTAGCTGTGGGTTGTGTAGAGCATAACAAAATATATAATTTGTATATATTGCAAACTGCATTCAAAATAGTCACATAGAACCCTAGAAAACATTAGTATAGAGGGAGGAATCTCAAACTGGCTTTCAGTAGGTCAAAAGTTGTAAAAAGACAAAATTTGCACAAAACTTGACTTTGACGTCATTTGTCAGTAATTCATACCGTCATGACCTCCTGATGACAAAGGCAAAAGCTATTCTGACTTTGAACAAGGCATCCATTCATCCATTTTCTATCGCTTGTCCCTTTTGGGGTCGCTGGAGCCTATCTCAGCTGCATTCGGGTGGAAGGCGGTGTACACCCTGGACAAGTCGCCACCTCATCACAGGGCCAACACAGATAGACAGACAACATTCACACTCACATTCACACACTAGGGCCAATTTAGTTGTTAAAATTAATAAGCAAGGCCCTTAGGCCTCTTGCAATACACCATTGCTGATACTTTTGTGCCTATTCTTCTTTTTACATTTTGATGCTTTTCCAACATCTGGTCATAAGCAATCGACCAGTGCAAAATGTGAATATTTGTAGAGCTTAACATTTTGTTGAGGAGTATTAATACGTTTATGTCAGTTGGAACATATTTGTGTGTATTTCGCATGTTGTATTCATGCTGGGGTAAGTTGTCTCAGAATACTCCAGCTTCCTTCCACATCACCAAAAAATGCACTATAATTGGAGAATAGGTAATTGTAGACTCTAATTTCCCACGGTTATGAGTGGCAACTAGTCCAGTGTGTATACCTCGTCTTGGCCAAAGCCAGCTGGGGTAGGCTGATGAGAACATTGATATATGGATGTTCTACTTGAATACAGTACCCATCAAAAGTTTGGGCGCTTTCTCATGCTTATTCATGAGAATTTGTGTTTTACTCAAACAGTGGACATGAACTCACTTGGTGTGAACACAGTAGAGTTTAATCTGAATGCCGGATTTTGACTCTGTGGGTCCTTGAGTCCCCTCTGGAAGAAATTAAATGCATATTAGATATATTAAGTAAACATGATGTTGTAAATTACAATCCAGATATTACTTTTAAAAATAACCCTTTGCTTTACATGGATTTAAGTGCGTCATGCACACACCTGTTGTAGTGCTCTCACTCTCTTCCTCTGCAGGAAGATCTTCAGTGTCCCGAAAACGGCATTGGGTAACATCCTGAACTCCAAAACTGAGAACAGGATGGGTCAGTAGAAACTCTGAAACAGCGGTGAACCTCGCCTTGCCTTTTTCTAGGTCTTGTCTCAGCTGCATCACATAGAGAACCTGGCAACAATAAACCACAACTGTAGTATTTTTTTGTTTGAATTCAACATTTCATGAACTTAAGATGACAATATTGCACTGACCTTTCTTTGTACGTCGGTTAGGATGAGATACTCAGCAGAAAGATCCAGACTCGCCTTCAAACTGGGCAGAACCGTTGAGTTTATTGGATCTGGAGAGAATCTACAAAACATCGTCAAGCATTTAGAATTCGAACAACGAGAGATGTTTGTCATATAACTGAGTAGAAATTTCTTATGAAAAATGTTCTTCAATTTAGTGGACAGTTGTGCAGCTGATGAATAAGTGCATAAACTCCAGAAAGGAAGCACCTTATTGGGTAAAAGTGTTGCTGAAAGAAGGCCTAATGACCAAAGTATCTTAAGACCTACAGCAATGATATGAAACTCACATTTTATAATACAAATAACCATAAAGAGACATAACCAAAAGTAATCAATAACCTGATTGTCTGTAAACAGGTCCAGGAAACAGTGCACCACATCTTCAATTCTTGGTTTTGATCTGCTCCAGTTATCAGAAACCTCCAGAATGGAACCCTATAAAGAAAAACATTGAAATAGCCATAAAACATAGTAAAAGTTAGTAGTGGCATAGTGAAGCCAAACTGTAACATCCTCATATTAGTTGTCAGTAGACAGCAGTCCACTCACTCAGGGTCCTGCGTCTTGTGGTTGTCACAGAAAAGAAGGCAGGAAAGGGGGCGTCCCCCATGAGGACGTAATTCATGAAGACATCTAATTAGGAAAACAAAAAAGAGCAAACAGAAATTTGAATAATAGATACTCCAGCATAAACAAACTGGATTGTACATCAACTTTCAAAATAAAATTGCGTATTGCTTACCTTGGCTTGTCTTTCCCTTCTTCTATGTATATCTGCCAGAACTTAATGTATCCATCATGACTGGCTGTGGCTAACACAGTTCCATCTGGAGATAGGGCCCCTTCACTGACACGCTAGTAAGAAAGTAAATTGTTTTTGTTATGTCAGCAACACAAATGATTAGAATAACCAACTCAAAACAACGAAACCCACAAATCGTTGAATAAAACTCGGTACTTAAAATGTTTCTCATTTCTTTTTCAGGGTATACAAGTCAACAATATGCATGAAGTATTGGAACAATAGTCTTCCCTAAAATGTCTTGGTCAATCGAGGAAAAAACATTTTGCTTGGAGGCCTAGTTCTTGAATAAATCATACACCAGATTGCAAGGAAATTTTCAGAGAAAGTTTCAGAGTCATCATGCTCATCGAAAAGCTGGGTGTGGAAGTTAAGACAGTATTCGACCATGCAAACTAGTAATTGTAAAATCCCAAAGAGAAATGTGTTGTGAGTTATTTAAAATTTAGTGCATGTATGCAAATTTGCCTCCAATGCCAAGGACCCCATTTGGAGCATATTTTGAAAAGAACATGACTTTTATGCCAAAGCGCCAAACATGACTCAAACTTTGGAGAATTATTTACACAGGCTGAAATTTAAGGTGGACCTTTATAGGATTTAATAACCTTATATCACAATATTAAATGGTTGAGCCCTACCTGAGTATAACCAGTTACTGTGATGAGACCTTCTTTCAAATCTGCGGCATCAACAGGCCAACTGACATTGCTGGCCCTCAAGACTTCAAGGTCCCAAACTTCTGCCTGAAAAAGAGCAAAACAATGACATAAATTCCAGGAATTTTGATTATATATACACAATTCTGATCCTGAAACACATTCTAAGGCTACTGACTGTTGGTTATCGGCCAATAGCAAATGTGTTTCCAAAAGGTAAATACATTGATTGATTAGGCACAAAACTATTGCATGGGGATCTTGTCAAGGCTGCCACAACTGAAACATCACTTTTTTCAGTATTTGTGTTAACTTTAAAAGCTGAGACACGGGCATGTGGAGTATATGATCTGAAAAAAAAGATTTATAATAGTTGTAAAATCATAGCTAGCTTGGAAAAGATTGTGGGGTGACAAAGCCAGTGACAAATACATTTGAAATTACAGTGTGCTCTCGATTGTCTGGGGGGCTACGTTTCAAGTCCCCCTAACCCTGTGGTATAGGTACGATAGCATATGATTTTTATGGATATTATATACATTAGTCTTGTTAAGTCTTTCACACAGATTTCAGACACACTTATAACTTTTGTTATGCTTATAAAACACTTCATATACAACATTGTAACAATTAAAACTTGTATGGGTACTCAAATCTCAATCTACTCAAAGGTACATCCATTTTTATTTTATGTCTCCCGGATGTCTTACTTTGAAAGAAACCCCACCTCCAACCATGTGTCACACTAACACATTTGATGAAGACTCCACCATCATTGTGCGCAGTTACGGTAAGTTAGCAAAATGAGTTGCAGGTAAATAAAGGCAGCGTTTGCATTAATATGAGTTTGGTTTTGTTGCAATAATACTGACATAATAGTACACGTGATATTCATATTATGTCACACACACACCCATCCACGCAAAGTTCAGTCAAACTGTTATCCAAAAATAGGGGATAAAATA
This sequence comes from Nerophis lumbriciformis, assembly GCF_033978685.3. Lineage (NCBI taxonomy): Eukaryota > Metazoa > Chordata > Actinopteri > Syngnathiformes > Syngnathidae > Nerophis > Nerophis lumbriciformis. The sequence goes on along the minus strand of NC_084557.2, from coordinate 29,402,371 downwards.
TCAATGTGCAGTCAATGTGCCATGTCATACCCCTTTTCGTGATCATCTCAGCCACTGACATACAGATGCTTTTAAATGACTACGAGCAGAAATTAGTCAAATATATATAGTCAAATATATAGTCAATAGATAGTCAAAATAAGTCACATTTCTCAATTAAATCTGTACCCTGTCTTCGTGTAGAAGGGCCAAGGTCTGGTTTGTGTCATCCTGGTTGTTGACCTCATTGTCCTCTGGGATGAAAGGGCACCAAATGAGACGGCGATGCGAGTTCAGCAGAGTGTCCTGTGGCCTTCGGATATGAATAATTATCTGATCTCTTTTAGACACATGGATTAAGGAAAGCAAGAGGAGGAAACGGTTGTTGGTTGTCTACTAAGCCAAAGCAAGTTGCAATATCACAGGTGTATGTGTAAAATCATATCAAATAATAAATAGTTTTTTGAGACATCAGATAAAATGCAACTGCTGCATCAGAAAGTTTGCTGGCTATACAAATCTCTGGTAGGTATGGCTGGTATTCTAGAAGGTGAATAGGCCAAATTGGCTGTTATGAAACCAGCAGAAAAAAATGTAGTGTAACTTCTTGTCAGGATACAGTATCGTGTTTCCGGTACATGTGAGCTGCCAAACCATCAAGTTGCCAGCTTCATCTACACAACCCAACAGAGAGCAGTCCAAGTGGGCGAAAGCCAGATCTGTGACAGCACCAGTGAAGCCTTTCAGTAGGGAACGCTCTGCAGTGCCCACACTCAATACACGTATCATGGCCTGGTTGTTGGCTCCTGCGGGTAACGACGTAATTAATTTTATTCAGTATATTAGTAGAAAATAAACTGTAGAATAATATTGTTCAGCAGTGTGTAATATTTTTAAAAACTGCATCGATCATGTACACACTACACTCCATAACAACATCTCAAAGTTGGCGAAAAAAGTATGAGTATTTGCATTTTGCACTGGTGGACGGTAACATACAGCTTCAAAATGCAAAAAGAAGAAATTGGAGCAAAAGACAATGAATAGAAGCCTCAATTTATTAAAAACTTTAAACACAAACAGGCTGTTAAATAACAGATACCGGTAAGTTTATGACTATACCATTAAACAGTCAAAATATGCGCTAAAATTTGACTTCTGATTTTCTGTTACTCGCAGTCATAACCTCATGATAGCAAAAGCATAGAGACTTTCCGTCTTCGTATATGGAAAGATTGTCGATCTGCTCAAGCAAGGAATTCTTGTCTCATTAAAACAGTGATTTTATTCTTCCTCAAAACATTCTGAGAGCCCTTTTGCCTTTTGCAGAAGGCTATGACAGTGTAGAGTTCTCAGAAAATTACAAGGAAGAAACGCTTTTAGCACAGATTTGGACTTTTTACTTTTGATCTGCTGATGAACAGCCGGTTTGAATTTAAATGCAGTTTTCAATCAATTGCAGACTATTGTTTTGTCTCTTTCTCCTGTTTTTGCGGTTTGATGCTCTACTTACTATCCGCCAGCGCATCATTTGAATACTTGTAAATCAGGAACGTGTGGCCAGGAGGCGGGTGAGGCTTGAAAAACAATAATGATAAAATAAAATAAGCTGTTCATTGAACTGTATCAAAAAAAATTCATGCTGAACGATTACAATCGTTTAACATTTTCTTAAGTGAAAATCAGTGAAATTGCATATTTCCTGATTAAATGCAGGTCAGAAAAGTGAAATGACACTACCATAAATCATTCCTCTGTTCTTCAGTGCGCAAGAAAGCTCTTCCTGTTTGTACACTGCGCCAAGCCCTGAGTGCACTTGGGCAAACTACAGGGTAGAAAGCTAAGACAAGGTTTCCGTGAGAACATAATGTTAAAGTTTTTAAAAAATGTCAATGCCTCACTGGGTATAAACCTTACTGCACGCCACTGTTAAAAATTTAATTTTCCCATGGTTTTCCCATTTTCCTTGGTGTAAAGATTTTGTTTAGAAGCGTACTAAAACAGTCCGGGTAAATCTCTTACCTCTAATTGCTTACCTCTAATTGCATACGCCATGAAGGAATTTGACACAGCAATAAGTCTGCCATAATGATACTTGTGCTCCCATTCATATTTGGCAACTGGCTTGATTTTCACCTAAAAGAAAGACACATTTATAACTCAAACTGCATAACTAATGTTATTGTCAGTCTGGATCTGATAGAAACACACTGATGGTGCACTCCATACAAGTCAACGTCAAAATTGAATTATACAAAGACTATAACGAAAGACATGTTGAACGTAAACCAAAGACAGCGTCTGAGCAAAAGAAACGTACACAAACTGTAAATCACAGGAATTAAAAGGCACCAAATATTGAGCAATTACAGAGCAGTGTTGTAAATCCCTAATATATTTTAAGACAAATTCATACCCGCGCCCCTATGCATTGATTTACATCCCAACTCATTGTGTTGCATTTTCATTTGTGTCATTATTGAGCTGTTTGTTGGTGCCAAGTGTTGTAATAGCTCAGTCTGTAAAAACTTTGGCTTCTTGTTTAAGTATTTCTGAGATTACAGAGGTTTCCTTGATTAAGGCACCTAACCCTCCGGGCACAGTCAATTTGGACATCCCCTCACTTGTCTCCAACAGCTCTTCTTGCAATCCTGCATTTGCGTGGTCAGGTTCTGAACTTCTGGGTGGTGTAGAACAATGTAACTACTACAATCAATTAAAAATTATTATTAAGAAATAATAATAATAAATACCGGTACATTAAAAAAAACAGGCAGTGAGGAACTTTATTAGTCAACCATATTTCTGTCTTAGCATTGAATCTGACCTTCAAACATCTAAAAAACACAGCTTTTTGCATTGCAACATACTTAGACATCACAAGCCATATAACAAGTCACATAACTTATAAAACATTAATATTTTTTCAAATCACAAACAATACCATATTCTGTACAAGGTTGGGGAACACACATAACATGACTATGTATCAAATATGTTACGTACACACAAATTCTGTGACAGAAGCTAACAGAGAATGATAAATGTATTTTCTCTTACCAACCGGTGAGACTCAAGAGCAGGGTTTGGAAAATTATTTTTTAAAGTTACCTGTTACTTTGCCACACAAGTAAATTAATTAGTAACGTAATGACTCTTTAATAAAATAAATTAGTTACTAAGGAAAGTAATCATAGCATTACTTTTTAATAAAAATGTCCTAAAATATCTGGCATATGTAGTTGAAAGATGTTTCATGAAAGCAGTGTGTGTGCCTGTAAAAGACGGTGCTTTTTGTTAAGTGACATGTGACGTCAGCAAGAAAGCCAAACAGAGCAGCATTAGCTCAGCTATGTTTGTTAGGTCTTGCAGGACGGGAGCTTTGTTGAATCTCTTCAATGGATTGTGTTATCACTGGTTAATAAAGAGATTGAATGTGCTTCGATGGCTGTCTTATCTTCTTATCCACAAATTGGTATTGTAGGATTGCAAGCTGGTCACTTCAATCATTGATTTGTTGTTAAATATTTCCACGTGGTAGTAATAGTAGTGTGTGTGTGATTTTGTGGATACTTATATGTGTGATGTTTCCTACTCCTATTAGATATCAGGTTAAATTATAGCGGGGTGCTGCTTGTTGCTTTCACTAGTAAAAATATATTTACCGGTACTGCATTGAATTTGCTGTGTTTCTGACATTGTCATGTTGACAAAAAAACACATGAAAAGTAGCATGCCACATTACATCAAACCTATCGGCAACGACGTAACGTACATAAAAGTAATTAATTACCGGTAAATAACTTGTTAATAGTAAAAGTAAAGGCGATCGTAACGTATTCCAAACACTGCTCATGAGTAACTACCAGTATAGACAAGGTCAGGAAGTAGGAGTATTCTAAATCTTACCATGTTGCTACCTCGAGCCTTGCTATTGATGCTGGAGTCCTCACTCGCCACAATCTCCACATCTTCTGAAGTGATGGCGATACAGGTAGATCGATCGTCACCAGAGAGGTGTCTGAAATTGCGGTACATTAAAATATTCAGTCTTCTTTGTTATAAAATGGACTTAGGAAATGTATTTTTTAGATACCTATATGATCTGTGTTGGGCAAATTTATTGAAATAAGTAATCTATTATAACTACAACTACCGGTAGTTACTTTCTCAAAAACCTAATTTCCTCACTTAAATAATGGAATTACTATTCATAAATGTAAGCGACCGTGTGTTGATGTACGGACCGGTGTTGGAAGTGAACACTGTGGTTGACATGTTGAAATAAAAGTTGTCATAGAGCTACTGTGTCACTCTGTCGGGGTGCGACACTAATAAAGCATCAAGATGGCTCTGGGGTAGTGGCAGCTAGTTGCAGGAGCTCTTTGCTCATGTGTATCCCCCTTTTGGTTCACTGATGTTTCCCTCTTGTTTACTACCACTTGTCCTTCTCGGGGTTGCGGGTGGTGCACTGCCAAAACAGGACGTTGTGATGACATAAGCAAGACACACGCGATTGTCTGGAGCGAAGACAGCATGTGGATGTACTTAAACATTCCCGAAATATATCCGCAAACAGCGATCTATAAAGTGTGCAATGTGCAAATATTAAGAGGACATTGGCAGTGTTAAAGGAGAGAAAATGCAGCTCGAGCAGCAGGGTGTAGCAAATGTGACATCAGCTCTTATCCGCACTCGCTGTTTGACGCGAACATCGAATGACAGACATAAAGAGTCTCTAAACAGGAGTGCCGTCTATAATAACACCAGAAAAATAAGCTAGTTTTGTTGCTTGTCTGTTTTTAATAAAGAAAAAAGTCATTGAAAGGATAGGAGAAGTCTCTAGAAACTTGAAAAATAATATATAGACAGCAACACTTGAAAAATAGAGCACAATTACCGGTATATAAGAAAAATTATGTTAATACTAAATAAGACAGATTTGTTTTTAAATGTATGTACAACAATTTTAAGACTTTTAAAATAAAATATATGTGTAGGCGATATTGCCTAACAATAAATCCCCGATTTTTTCATAAAAAACTATATTTAAGTTTTTTTCTGATTTTTTCCTTACTTTTTAAAGAAACCATTGGATACAAATTCCAGATATAATTCAACTTGTTTTTTTCTTTTATTTGATCAAAAACCAGCATATTGAAATAACACTGCCTACACTGCATCTTACTCTGAGCAAAATTCTAATTTCAATAATGTTGTTCTTTTTAGACCAGATATAAATTGTACTTTTTCAGGAATAATTTTAAAAAAACTAAATTAAGAGTCTTAAATAAAAAACTTCAGTTAACAAAACGTAACATTGCATGCACATAATTATCTTCAACATTGAGATTAATAGTGAAAACATAAAACTTCTGTCTTGAACAGAATACATCTGTAAATAAAGTGTAGTATTATACGTTGTATGCAAATAAATCAAGTAAAATATTGAGAGGTCGATAGTTGATAAGCGCAGGCTTTTTCCCCCCCATTCACCCATTTTAGTGGTGGAAAATGACTTTTAAAAATTAATTGATTATAGTTTCTCGTTACTTTACCAAAAAATACTTGAATTACTAAGGAATATCTCTTTCATTAATTGAATTGATTACCAGGGAAAGTAATTAATGCGTTACTTAAAAAAAATCAAATATCTGAAATTGAAAGACGGATCATATTTGAGTAGAGTGTGCGTGAGAGAGTCTTTAAAAGGCAAGCCTGTTGCCTAGTAATGTGTGACGTCAGCGCCCTGACGTCAGCGCCCAGAGAGAGCAGCAGCCCACTTTGTGTGTTAGCTTAGCAGTGGCAGTTTGTTGGCAGTTCCAGCAGCTCTGTTGAATGTTTTCACTGCATTATTTTACTTCTGGTTAATAAAGAGATTGAATGTGCTTCCATGGCTGTCATATCTTCTGGTCCACAAAGGCGGTATTGTTTGGACTGCAAGCTAAAGGTTTTCACTTCAATCATTAATTTGCTCTCTCGTACATACGAGTCGTGTGTATGTTTGTTGTCTGCTGTGTGTGATGTTGCCACATTCTATTTGACATCCATTTCATTTCTGTGTTCAGTTCTGGTTGTCGCTTTCAAAGGGATACACTGCACTCAACTTGCTGTGCTTTTGACGCTGACATGTTTCCATAAAACCCCATAAACAGTAGTGTACCACGTTACAGTAGAACTCTGATCATCTTACATACCTTGTGTAATTGATTCCACCACAATATGCTGCTTTTTAGCGCATTTGAATGTTTTTTGTGCTGCTGTCTTTTTTTTCTTTTCTTTTTTAAATCACTTTGCAGCGTGCAGTCATTTGTTCCACACCTGTTACCGAAAAACCAAAGTACTGACAATATTTTTATTTTCTTTGAAACAAACGTCTCGGTCTCATTAGCACTAGCCCTGTTTTGAATCTCCGCTAAGGAAGTAAGGGCGGGCAAGAGCTACGGAAGCCCCTGGGGGCGAAAAGTATGCCGGAGGAAGAGAAAATAGTTTACTTTTTTTTTTCAAATTGTCTGCAACAAAAATCTTGAATATATCAATAAACACCCCTACTAGCCACGCCTCAATCGCCACAGGTATATTGGCAATCTGGGGAAACCCTCAAATCCCTGGACACAGGAGGGCTTAAAAAGAAAAGACCAAAAAATTTAAATCAGAGCCAATAGCAGGAAATTAGTTAAATATTTAATTGATAATGTTGCACCACCATCTTGTGTTTTTGTCATATAATTGTAATCAAAAATGTAATCATTCAATGATCTTAAAAATGTTAAGTATTAGTATCAACATTGGTATGACCTATTACTTGTATTCCGTCACGTGACTTATTTCCAGAAATGAAAACCAGTGGTGGTCAACCAAGGCAAAAGCAGCACGCGAACTATCAGACTACAAAATAGGCTTAAATCTTCCAGCAAAAAGCAGATACGAGCAAAAAAAAAAAAAAAACTATACAATGGAAAAAATCTCTATACTTAATCAAAAAAATATTTGTTGAGTGATATCAAGGATTATACATCGGTCGCATTCCAAAACATATCGAACTATTGTGCTCCAGACATCATTCTACACGACAAAACAGATGAAAACTTGGAAAAGCATGGAAGTCTTAGTGTGTGGCTGGGTCAGGACATTGCTATCAAGACTCTCCCAGATAAATACACATAGTTTTTGCTCGGGTAAAGTTGCATTTCATGATTTAACTTTGCATCTACTGCCATGTTGGTTGCTGTTGCACGTGCCGTTTACGAGTGCCGTGTTTTTCCCGGTCTTTAAACTATAAATGTCAAAATCGTGTGTGTGCTCAAAGCTTCATTTATGATTGGTGCCTTTGGCAAAAGCTTAACTCCTTTAGGTTTTGCTCACATTTGATTTATTTTCTTTACACTTGACGAGTTGGTGCTTTTCGAAACACTTGTAGCAAACATGTGTTTAAGAAATACAAATAATATCAATATAATACTTAAATTGGAAATACTAAACGTTAAAAGTATACCAAACAAACCTTAAACGACGTGATCAGTGCAAACCCATGCATTCTTCGACTCTGCTCCCTTGGACTGGAGTGTGAGCTGCGTTTCTCTTCGTCGTTTCGTAAAATCTTGCACTCTTCCGCTCTTTTTAGAAAACCTCTCAAGAAACTCTGAAGAAATGTTTATCTTTTTCTCGATTTGAACAATTCGTACAGCCGAAAACAAGCATAGGGCATTTTTTCTTCGAGAAATGGCCCCGAGTACTCATTGAGAACAGAGCTAGCTTGACCACCATGCATATATAATGCGCGGGACGGGACGGGAGTTGGACGTGACGTCCAAGCAATACTACCCCTGTAACTACTTGGTATTGCATCGATACCCAAATGGGTATTATCGCTCAAAACTAATGTAAATTATCCAAACAACAGAAGTATAAGTGCTTATTGCATTTTAACAGACATTAAGTGAGAACAATGCTACAGCAAAAAATAATCAACTATTAACAAGTAGATTAATAATAGTTTTGACAAATAAAATACAACTGGGAATAATGCAATATGTTACCGTGTATGTCAACAGCCCAATTAAGAGCCCCTGTAAACTATTTTATATATTTTAATAGAGCTGCAGCTATCGAATATTTTAGTACCGTAATCGAGTATTCTATTGAATATCCCTATCGATTAATCGAAAAAAATCGTATTTTTGCTGTAAAAAAATATGTAATATATATACAGTATATTTTCTTTTGTCCTGTCCAGCTTTTCATGCAAATCATATTGTTGATGAAAATGCCCATAGCGCTTGTACAAATATACTTTACAAAAGAGAAGTGTGGGATACTTCTCGTTGCCTTATTTGTATTTTGACTTAATTAAATGGATTTATATTATTATTCGGTGCAGCCGGGCCGGAGCAATATTTTTGCTTAATTAAGGTTTAATTATACATGTTAAGATGTGCCCTCTATTATTGTGTTTGGCCTAATTGTCTTTTATTTCCTAAACGCCTGTTTTAATTATTTAAGACTGACACGCACAGCTGAAATGCATCTGTGGTTGATTGTGCCAATATGTGTGTGCTAATAAAAACAGGTTCACTCACAGCCGTATGTGCTGTGTGGTGACCGCATAAACGAAATTCTTGTCTCTCGTGCGTTTTTGATGATTATTATACGGTGCCGTTTAAATGGTGGTTTCTCCACGCAAATCCGCTGAGCTGTTTTCAACCTGCCAACAATACATAAACAATATAAAAAGACAAACCACCTAATAATGACGACAACAGTTTTACATTTTAAGAATGCAATACAGTTCATTGCATTATTTGCATGCAAAATAGTAATCAATGTTAATTTTGCCATCATAACATGTTTGAGATGAAAACACATACCGTATTTTTCGGACTATAAGTCGCTCCGGAGTATACGTCGCACCGGCCGAAAATGCACAATAAAGAAGGAAAAAAACATATATACGTCGCACTGGAGTATAAGTCGCATTTTTGGGGGAAATGTATTTGATCAAATCCAACACCAAGAATAGACATTTGAAAGGCAATTTAAAATAAATAAAGAATAGTGAACAACAGGCTGAATAAGTGTACGTTATATGACGCACAAATAACCAACTGAGAACGTGCCTGGTATGTTAACGCAACACATCACGGCAAGAGTCATTCAAATAACTATAACATATAGAACATGCTATACGTTTACCAAACAATTTGTCACTCCCGATCGCTAAATCCGATGAAATCTTCCTCCCCGGTGTCGCCTCTGGTATGCGCCGTTTCCTTTCTTTCTGCTGCTCGATTGCCGTTCTCTGCTGCATATTTCACTACGTCCAGCTTGTAATCTGCAGTAAATGATTTCCTTTTCGGTGCCATTTTAGTTCAGCCCTTCTCAGTTTTTATAAGTTACCGCCAATGTTGATGTGATCCATTTTAATAGCTACGGCAGTAGCATATAGCAGTTAGCATCCTATAACCCACAATGCACTTCTGCCATGACCCTCTCCCGCCGAATTCTTATTGGTTTACGTGTGAGTGACGATTGCTGACGTGTGTGTGACGATTGCTGACATTTGCTTTGTCTCTTACGCAAATTAGATAAATAATATTTGATATTTTACGGTAATGTGTTAATAATTTCACACATAAGTCGCTCCGGAGTATATGTCGCACCCACGGCCAAACTATGAAAAAAACTGCGATTTATAATCCGAAAAATACGGTACATAAAATTAGTTCAAAATGAATATTCCCGGAGAAAGTTAAAATAAAACTATTTTCTTAGTATCAAAAATAAAACAATAAGAACAGTTTTCATTATATCAAACATAAAAAGTGGATTAGGTAGTGCCTTTAAGGCCATGTCCACACGAACACAGAGAGTTTCAAAAACACATATTTGGGGTTAAAACAATCTCCATTCACACAAGTGTAGTTTCAAAAGTGTCTATGTCTACACACAAACACATATACCTGCTGTCATGCACATTTTGTCCAATCAGAAGCCTGAAAAAAGCAGCAATAGCTGACTTGGTGCAGCATTGCGCTTCCTATTGTGTTTATTTTGATGTACTTTAGACATACAATGACACGTACATTATCTTTAAAACCTGTCTGCACGTAAATACAGAGCTCTGGGAACATTATTAAAGAGTGAATGCACGCCTGTGCTGCTGAAACCCAACATTCATAGAATTATAACGTGTTCAGCAACATGGTGATGTATTACATGTGCAGTGAAGTGTACATTATATCTAAAATCAGCACGCATTAACGAGTCAAGGAAACCATTTTGCATGTTTAAGTATCTATATAAAGTGCACGAATGTGCGTGTGCCGCTGCAAAACTGTCATGGAATTATAATGCATTTAATCATTGATATAGTGATATAGTACATGTGTAATGAAGTGCGTATCGTATTTAACATCAGTACACACTACAAGGACGCTGCTACATTGATTTTTTTCAGTTGCTTGGTCGCTTTTTACGCCCGGCTTATGGAAGCAAGACACGTACGGTAAGTTAACTTCAAGATTTGTCGTTAAACAAGGACTAAAATCATAAAAATAATGTTGCATCTTTCTTATGACACATAGCAAAAAGTCTTGCTTGTCAATTATGTCATCAGGTGGAGAGGTTTGACAGTGATTGTATCCAAAACAGCTGATTGTCATTTGCGCCGGCAGGAGTGTCGCAAAACCCATTTTGATGTATTTTTTATTAATGTTGAGTGAAGATAGCAGCATGTTTACGTTCAAACATACAGTAATTCCTCTTATAGTGTGTTTAAAGCCAGCAAGGCAGTGTTGAGTTTGGTAATGACAGCGTACAACCGTGACGTCATCACAAGTCTCCGTTTGTGCCGTGTACACACACACACGCTAAGGGGAGAGTTTTGGATCTCTACACTTTGGCCAGTGTTTGTAAAAGTCTGCGTTTTTAAGGACAAAGGTATGTGTCTGTGTGTGGACAAGAGGCCGAAACGTGAGCTTTGACTACTAAACAAGCCATTTTTTTTTTTTTATTTTTTTTTAATGACACCTAGAGGCAGCGAAGATTATTCGAATATATTTTGTAATCGAATTACTGGAGTTACTCGAGGAATCGTTTCAGCTCTAGATTTTAAGCCATATTTGCCATCCCTAGTTATGGTGCAGGGTGTGAGAGTTACAAAAAGGTAGAACTTTAACTTACATTATCTGGGTATCCTGAGGAACGCTGGTCACATCTGTGGAAATTGGTCTGGTGGAGTCTGACATGGTTGACAAATCACCCCCTCCAAGAAGACCTGCTGTTCCCAATAGGCCATTCAGCTCTCCATTAAAGGACATCCGTCTCTGACCATCACCAGAATGTGCATCTGGTAAAATGTAATGTATTTCTTTCAGTTGGCGTCAGGATGACGCAAAATCAACACTGCATTTATTTCAAGTCAGGAAATTATAGATTTTGCAAATATTTATTTAACAACACTGTGAACAGTTTCACCAAGGACTGTTTTCACTGCTGGACTCTAGAAAAAGGTTCCGCAGCCTCCGTAGCACAACCTCCAGGTTCTGTAACAGCTTCTTCCCTCAGGCCATAAGACTCTTGAACGCACCAAAATAATCCCCTCAATTCCCCCCAAAAACGAATTAACTCGCTGGAATATAAAGACAATACAACCTACATCCATAAACGTGGATGCATATGCAAAAGTGCAATATAATTATCTGTACAGTAATCTATTTATTTATATATGCACCTTATTGCTCTTTTAACCTGCACTACAATGAGTTAATGCAACGAAATTTCATTGTTATCTGTACTGTAAAGTTCAAATTTGAATGACAATAAAAAGGAAGTCTAAGTATATTATCAAATAAAACCACTGTGATTTAACATGATGATAAATGTGTGTAAGTCAATATTGATTTATAAGTTTACAATACAATCATCAATTTTAATCATACGAACTTTACCTACCAAGCTATCTACATTCCTACTCTCACCTATGGTCATGAAGTGTGGGTCATGACCGAAAGAATAAGATCGCGGATACAAGCAGCCGAAATGAGTTTCCTCAGAAGGGTGTCTGGCATTTCCCTTAGAGATAGGGTGAGAAGTTCAGTCACCCGAGAGAGACTCGGAGTAGAGCCGCTGCTCCTTCGCTTGGAAAGGAGCCAGCTTAGGTGGTTCGGGCATCTCGTGCGGATGCCTCACGAGCGTCTCCCTAGGGAGGTCCTCGTTGCACGTCCCACTGGGAGGAGACCCCGCGGCAGGCCAAGGACCAGATGGGGGGGATTACATCTCCTCTCTGGCTTGGGAATGCTTCGGGATTCCCCAGGAGGAAGTTGCTAATGTTGCTCTGGAGAGGAAAGTCTGGGGGTCTCTGCTGGAGTTGTTGTCCCCGCGACCCGATTCCGGATAAGCGGTGGAAGATGGATGGATGGATGGAACTTTAACTATCAATACTTTACTATATAATACTGTATTTACACACAACAAATTATTGGGTATATCCTGGAAAACAATAGAGACAAGCCGAAGTACATGTCAAACTACTTCCTTAACGTAAATGACCGCCATAACCACAACACCAGGGGGAGCTCCACAAACCACGTTAAACCCAGATTCCGATCTAACAAAGGTCTTAACTAATTCTCCCTCTATGCCACATCAGTATGTGGCATAGATATAGGGGGAGCTCCACAAACCACGTTAAACCCAGATTCCGATCTAACAAAGGTCTTAACTAATTCTCCCTCTATGCCACATCAATATGGAATGCACTCCCAACAGGCATAAAAGAAAGTGCATCTCTATCCTCCTTCAAAACCGCACTAAAACAACACCTCCAGGCAACTTCAACCCTTGACTAACACCCTCCCCCTTCCACATCCCACCTCCCCGGATTGTAAATAACCAAATGAGAGTTTGCACTGGCTCCCTGTTCATTTTAGAATTGATTTTAAAACCTTGCTGTTTGTTTTTAAAGATTTACATGGACTGGCACCTCAGTATATCTCGGACCTCATCCAAACTTACAATCCTGCGCGCGCTCTGAGGTCCGAGAGCCAGCTCCAGCTCGTGGTGTCCAAGCCGAGACTTAAAACCAGGGGAGACAGGGCCTTCTCTGTGGTCGGCCCTAAGATCTGGAACACTCTGCCCCTCCATGTTCGAACTGCTCCCACAGTGGAGTGTTTTAAATCTAGTCTTAAGACCCACTTTTATTCTCTGGCTTTTAACACTACGTGAGTTGTGTGGTCCTCTGTTGTCCTCTGTGTTTTTAAAATGTTGCTTTCTATTTACTGTTTTAATTGGTTTTACCCTTTGAAATTGTTTTTAATCATATTTATTTTATATTGTTTTTAATTGTGTTTAATATTGTTGTGCAGCACTTTGGAAACATTTTGTTGTTTAAATGTGCTATATAAATAAAGTGGATTGGATTGGATTGAAATGTAAATAATGAAATACATTTCTAATGTATATACTTGTTCTTATGCTATCTGAACTCACTATGTTCTCTGCTCGCTGTACATATCCTACCAAGTCAGACCTACACTGTTTCAATGCCCATTTCTCTGATGATGCAATTGTTGATGACTGAAGTGCCGTTATCAACCAAACCCTCCTAATCCCACCCCCCGGATTGTAAATAATGTAAATAATTCAATGTATATACTCTGATGATTAACTTGTGTGATGACTGTATTATGCTGATAGTTTATATTTGTACCATGAATTGATTTACGTGGACCCCGACTTAAACAAGTTGAAAAACGTATTCGGGTGTTACCATTTAGTGGTCAATTGTACGGAATATGTACCGAACTGTGCAATCTACTAATAAAAGTTTCAATCAATCAATCAAAAGCTAAACTAATAGCATAGGCATAATAAATAGTAGGGCAGTTGCACTGTTTATTAGATACACCTGTTTAATGTGGACTGCAATTATAATTAATTACGGGTGTGGCGAGGAAAAGAGACAAAAAAACGTACACCCACCCACTCACAAAACTTACCTACAACAACAAAACCCTACGTGTCCTTTTTGAAAAGAATATATAACGGCCAATTGAATATATTTGGTCTTTAGCGAACTGCAGATACAAACCTCTCTGCTTTTGAAAGACCATGCTAAGTTTGACACACTGTAAAATACAACACTGTATCAATATAAAAGTAAAAAATGAACAGAACTAACTTAATGCAACATACCGCGTACGGCAAGTTGACATTTGACATCAGCGTAGGAGCTAACGCGGCTAGCAGCAGGAACTGAGACCGCTGCGGCGCAGTTAGCAGGATATTCACATTTTACACACGCAGTATCTCCACAAAGCAGAACGCTTTTTTTGGGCGATTAATTGTGTTAATCTGTTATATTCTTCATTTTACACTGGAGTCGTTATTGTTAGACGGAGAGCGAGTAACCATGTAGGCATGCTAGAAATCCAGATACGTAGCGAGCGTTTGACTCGCTTCTGCGGCCTAAAGAGGCGCTTCCACTTTCCGTTCCCGGTCAAACTCACCAGTGATGTTACCGGGACGGTCAAGCTTCAGAATGTCTCGGAGATGTTGCGTCGCGCCCTCAACATCGATATTAGAACTGAACGCCATTGGTGAGGGAATAGGGTAATAAAGGGGTAAGTAGTATTTGTGGTTCGAAGTGAGGTTGTCAATATTCACTTCGTTCACCCGGAGCAACGGTCTAAACTTCCGGTGTGCTTGACGTTTGGGCTCCGGCCAGGATCTGGGCAAAGTATTTTTGGTTCCTACCTAATTTTGGCTGGCCTGCCCGTAGACAATAAACATCAGATGAATCATCATATACATATATAGACATCATATACACTATATTGCCAAAAGTATTTGGCCACCCATCCAAATGATCAGAATGGTAGATAAAATAAATTGAATTGAAGTATTTATTTCAAACCTGCACAGTACAACAACACACTTTTTTCTTGTTTGTTTTTACATTTTGGCAGAGACATTTATGCAAGGCTTGAAAAGGGGTTGGCTGAAGCAGATGCTTATAATATCCCAATCCCTCTCACTCATTCCACATTTAACATAAACAATACAAAACAAGAACAATACTATCCATCCATCCATCCATTTTCTACCGCTTATTCCCTTCGGGGTCGCGGGGGGCGCTGGAGCCTATCTCAGCTACAAATGGGCGGAAGGCGGTGTACACCCTGGACAAGTCGCCACCTCATCGCAGGGCCAACACAGATAGACAGACAACATTCACCTAGTGTGTGAAAGAACAATACTATACAAACAAAAACAAGAAAAGTTCCTGTACACTAACAATACAATAGTACCACTGTTACTATGAGACAAGACAAAACACACACACACCCACACGCACACAAACACATACACAAAAACACACAGGCCCAAACACTCTCTGACCATACACCTCTCTCCCATCGCTCTGTGCTGAGGACATCACTCTCTTTCCTCCTCGTACTTCTTCAGTACTTCTTGTTTAAACAGTCTTTTGAATTGAATCATGTTAGAACACGTTTTTAACTCTTCCCCTAAGTTGTTCCACAGACTGACTCCACGCACTGAAATGCACATTGATTTTAAAGTTGTTCTAAATTTAGGCAAATATAATTTGCTGTTTCCTCTTAGACTGTAACTATGGTGAGCATCTCTATCCTGGAATAGGTTCTGTATATAGGATGGTAGAGAGTTTTGGGATGCCCTAAACATAATTTGAGCAGTTTTAAAATTGATCACATCGTGCAGTTTAAGTTGCTTTAGCTCCATGAATAGTGGATTTGAATGATGTCTGTAGTGAACATTGGACACAATCCTAATGGCCTTTTTCTGCAGAGTGACTAAAGGCTGTAGATGGGATTTATAACAATTTCCCCAGACTTTAACACAATAGTTTAAATACGACATAATAAATGAATGATACAATAACAGCAGAGCATATATGGGTTATACTTGTATAGCGCTTTTCTACCTTCAAGGCACTTTGACACTATTTCCACATTCACCCATTCACACACTGATGGCGGGGCTGCCATGCAAGGCGCTAACCACGACCCATCAGGAGCAAGGTTGAAGTGTCTTGCTCAAGGACACAACGGACGTGACTAGGTTGGGGATCGAACCAGGAACCCCCAGGTAGCTGGCACGGCCACTCTCCCAACCGCGCCACGCCGTCCCCCAGGTGTCAGAATTAGGATTAAGACGCCAGAATCAGGTGTCCTAAACACTTGGCTCAGCCACAGGTGTATAAAATCAAGCACTTGGACATGGAGACTGTTTCTACAAACATTTGTGAAAGAATGGGCCGCTCTCAGGAGCTCAGTGATTTCCAGCGTGGAACTGCCATAGGATGCCACCTGTGCCACAAGTGAAATTTCCTCGCTCCTAAATATTCCAAAGGCAACTGTCGGCTTTATTTTTTTTTTCCAACTTTTTTTATTGGCATTTTCAAACAGACAGAAAAAAGTACAAGTCAAAACAGTACAATTTTAAAGGCAGTAAATGATTCACACCCTTTCCCTTAAAACCCAAACCACCCAACACTCAGGTCCCACTAACGAGGGACAAATGGCGCAATTGTGTAACAAGTAAGACGACAAAGACAGACACATTCTCTCACACACACACACACACACACATACGCGGCCAGAGACAGACAGATATATATATAAAAAATAAATAAATATATATATATAATAATAAAATAAAATAAAAATTAATAATAATAATAATAATATATAATAAAATAAAAAATAGAATAAAATAATACTAATAAATAAAAGGGAGATTATTCCTCATCTGCGTCTGGGCATAGGTCAAGAGAGTTGACATACAGCAAAAAAGGGCTCCATGAGCTTTCAAATGCTTGAACCGAGCCCTTTAGCGAAAACCTAAGTTTCTCCAGTTTTAGATTGTAGAGAACCTCTCTAATCCAACGGCCGTGTGATGGGGGGCGAGCCAGCTTCCAATTAAACAAGATCAATCGCCTGACCAGCAAGGTCGTAAAAGCAACAGCGCGTTTTAGTGGTACCGGGCACATGTTATCGGGGCATACGCCAAAAATGGCTGATAATGGGTTGGGAGGAAAGTTTTGACCGTATGCTTTTCCAATTGTGTCAAAAATGTCCTCCCAAAAGGAACATAGTTTAGAGCAGGACCAGAACATATGGACATGATCAGCCGGAGATTGTTTGCATCTATTGCAGGTATTGCTAACAGTGGGGTAGATTTTGGATAGTTTTGAATTAGTGTAGTGGATTTTATGGATTACTTTGCATTGGATGAGACTATGACGGGCACATATTGAGGAGGAGTGAACCAGTTTCAGGGCCGAGTTCCAGTGTTGATCGGATATGTTGGTATTAAGATCGCTCTCCCACGAGGCTCTTATCACTGATATAGAGTTTGGAGCAACTGAGCTTAAGGAGGTATATAACACGGATATACATTTTTTATGATTAGGGCTCAAAGATAACAATGTATCTATAAGAGTTTCCGGAGGACGATTTGGAAAGTGTGGGAACTGCTTCTTTACGAAGTCCCGCGCCTGAAAGAAACGAAAAAGGTGGGAGTTCGGCAGATCGTATTTGGAAGAGAGTTCAGTAAAGGATGAGAACACTCCGTCTGCATAGAGGTCTTTCACAGTGGTGATACCATGATCGTGCCAAGTCATAAATGCGGGGTCAGTACGGGAAGGTTTAAATAATTGGTTTTTAAGTAGCGGGGTCAATATAGATGGGCCCTGAGAACCCACGTGTTTTCGTAGCTGGTTCCATATTTTAATGGAGATTGATACGATGGTATTTGCGCCTTCAAGTTTAAATGGGAAAGGGAGTGATGAGCATAAGCAAGAATGTAATGAGGAGTGTGGGATTGCCGTTTCAAGGGATACCCAGGCCGGAAGGGTCTGAGAGCCTCCATCCATCCAGTATAGGAGTTTCTGTACATTAGCCGCCCAATAGTATTGTCTGAAATTGGGGAGAGCAAGCCCTCCTTCAGATTTGGGAGACTGTAGGACAGACTTGCGGATTCGAGCCGATCCGGCCCCCTATAAAAATGTAGATATTGATTTGTCTAATTTATCGAAAAATGATTTAGTAATAAATATGGGGATATGTTGAAAAAGGTAAAGGAATTTAGGCAGAGTGATCATCTTGATCAGATTGATCCGGCCAGCGAGAGATAATGGTAGAACAGACCAGCGGGCAAAGTTCTTCTCCATCTTTTCAATTAGAGGTAAAAAATTTGCCCGGAGCATATCAGACATAGCCGGAGTAATAAGGATCCCCAAGTAATGAATCCCGTCATGTGCCCATTTGAATGCCGCTAGAGATCGTGGTAACTGTTTAGCTAAGGAATTAATCGGAAACAGCTCACTTTTTTGGTAGTTAAGTTTGTAACCAGAGTGTGTGCCAAACCGCTCCAAAATGTCAAATATTACCGGGAGTGAGCTTGCAGGGTCCGAGATGTACAGGAGCAGGTCATCCGCGTAAAGCGAGACTTTGTGCAACGTGTCCGACCGGGTGATACCTTTAAAGCCCGCCTCAGCGCGCAGCCAAAGAGCAAGGGGTTCTATCGCAATAGCAAACAGTAGTGGAGATAACGGGCAACCTTGTCTAGTGCCTCTTTTTAGAAAAATTGGGGCGGATAGTGTATTATTTGTACGTACCGAGGCTACTGGGGACAAGTACAAAAGTTTAACCCAGAGAATGAAATCTTCGTTAAAACCAAACCGACCCATCACTTCAAATAGATATTCCCATTCAACCCTGTCAAAGGCTTTCTCCGCATCGAGGGACACTACCACCTCCGGGGTCGAAGGGTTTGGCGAACGGATAATGTTTAGGAGGCGCCGAGTGTTGTGTGAGGATTGCCGGCCTAGCATAAAACCTGTTTGATCCAACGAGATGATGGAAGGCATCACCCTTTGGAGCCGGAGAGCGAGAACCTTGGATATAATTTTTAGATCTACATTTAAGAGCGAAATTGGTCTATAGCTGCTGCAAAGCAGGGGGTCTTTCTCTTTTTTTAGGATGAGAGAAATGGTGGCCCTCGATAAGGTTTCTGGGAGGCGATGTTGCAGAAAAGCTTCATTATACATGTCTCTTAGAGCCGGAGCAAGAGCACTGGAGAAAGTCTCGTAATATTCTGCACTGAAGCCATCCGGGCCGGGTGACTTATTGCTCTGTAAGGATTTGATGGCTTCTGTGATCTCAATGACACTAATGGGCTGGCCCAGGCCCCTCGCAGCCCCACATTCTATCTGTGGGAATGTTTTATCGCCAAACAGCTCATCTGAGGAAGGGGGGCGGTCTGAGGTATATAACGTTGTATAAAATGCAGCAAATGTTTCATTAATCTTAGCTGGATCGGTATGTAGTTCTCCTGTGTTAGAGCGAATAGACGTGATTAGCCTCGAAGATGCTTCCTCCCTGACCCGGTGGGATAAGAGCCTGCCAGCTTTCTCCCCAGATTCAAAAAATCGTTGTCTGGATTTGAGCAGTTGTAATTTCGCTCTATTAACAGACATAAGGTCAAAGTCACTGTCGGCTTTATTATAAGAAAATGGAAGAGTTTGGGAACAACAGCAACTCAGCCACGAAGTGATAGGCCACGTGGACCCTGACTTAAACAAGTGGAAAAACGTATTCGGGTGTTACCATTTAGTGGTCAATTGTACGGAATATGTACTTCACTGTGCAATCTACTATTAAAAGTCTCAATCAATCAATCAAACGTAAACTGACAGAGAGGGGTCAGCGGAGGAATTATGGTGTGGGTTTTTTTTAGGAGTTGGGCTTGGCCCCTTAGTTCCAGTGAAAGGAACTTTGGAATGCTCCAGGATACCAAAACATTTTGGACAATTCCATGCTCCCAACCTTGTGGGAACAGTTTGGAGCGGGCCCCTTCCTCTTCCAACATGACTGTGCACCAGTGCACAAAGCAAGGCCCGTAAAGACATGGACGACAGTCTGATGTAAATTAACTTGGCCTGCACAGAGTCCTGACCTGAACCCGATAGAACACCTTTGGGATGAATTAGAACGGAGGCTGAGAGCCAGGCCTTCTCGACCAACATCAGTGTGTGGCCTCACTAATGCGCTTTTGGAAGAATGGTCGACAATTCCTATAAACACACTCCGCAACCTTGTGGACAGCCTTCCCGGAAGACTTGAAGTTGTAATAGCTGCAAAACATCAACATCATATTGAACCCTATGGGTTAGGAATGGGATGGCACTTCAAGTGCATATGTGAGTCATGGCAGGTGGCAAAATACTGGTAATATAGTGTATATGCTATATGGGGCTGGTGGATCTTCTCCTGCAGTAAACATGCAATCACACCTTGTACTTCTGACTGGTTTGTCCTTTATATTTTATGTTAGCTATGTATTCACTTTCATTATTAGCAAATACCATCTTAATCTAGGTTACCTAATATTCAGGTTTTGAAAAAACAATTAGTATCGTCAGTGCCTTTTTGAATTTTTACTGTTTGACTTCCTGTTAATTATGGTTTAGTTAACAACCGAGCCGGCTTTTAACTTATTATTCAAATTGGGCCAGTATCTGACCTTGCAATATGAGTTCTGCCAGGCAAAAAGTAGCTAGACACAAACATGATGTGACCTTGAATAGCACAAAAGCCCATGCTGGCGCAGCTGTCTTTGGTTACCAGTTGAGAGGTTTCCATTTCCTAATACGTAACCAACGCAAGTGATGTGTCCCAACATTTTTTCAAACAATTGCTATTGTAACAGGTAACAGTTTTAAGTGTGATCACAACATTAATATAGTTAAGGTCAAGGTTAGTTAAGTTTCATTCACCAGTAACATTACAAACCACCTTGCAATTAACGCCATTGGCTGCATTCATTCATATAACATTTCAAAAATGTAATTATATAAACAGATGAGTCCAATTATTATGAAAAAAGGCCAGGTTTTATTGTGAATTTTTTCTCTTGTCCAGATAAAATGCCATTTTTTTCTGTGGAGGGAAGTCAGACAGACGGACAGAACAAATGCTGACTAACATAGCTAAGTCAGATATTATTGTCCGCTGTAAGTCTTTGGTGGTGATATGGGAATCAGCAATTGTTATGATAGTGCAGCACTCTATCAAGGAATATTAAAAACTAATCACACCAAAGAAATCCAGAGCAAACTTCATAACATATCAGCATGGCAAGACGCAATGTAAAACTGAAAACCCAAGCTTGGTCTGAGACTGAATGGACAAAACATGACCAAAAGTAGAACAAATCAGTGAATGTCTGATAGAATATCTGACTGTCAGCATATAAAACAAAATGGAGTAGCATTTGTACTGGGTTTTAAGTTTGACATCTAGATTCCGGTGTTCGCATGCTCGTCCAACAAACAAAGCAGTCAGAAGGAGGGAAGTTCAAGTCTTCCTTTCCCTCCATCATTATACAGCATCCTTCACTATTGCTGCCCATGCCCATCAGAGTGGAGGAATTGGCTAGGCAAAGTTGTGAAGGGACAGCCTGAAAATTTCATTGGTGCACACCCACGATGCGTTTATTTCCCTCAGGAAGAAAATCTGATGAAAACCCATGATGTGATCGTTGTCAGCCTGAAACACAAATATCAGCTGTTTAACATCCATCCACACAACCACCTCATATTTATAGGTGCATGCATTGGTGCTTGAGGAATATTCTCGCTCCATAAATAAAAGTTAAAGTTAAAGTACCAATGATTGTCACACACACACAAGGTGTGGCGAAATTATTCTCTGCATTTGACCCATCACCCTTGATCACCCGCTGGGAGGTGAGGGGAGCAGTGAGCAGCAGCGGTGGCCGCACCCGGGAATCATTTTTTGTGTCCATAAATTAAAGTTAAAGTTAAAGTACCAATGATTGTCACACACACACAAGGTGTGGCAAAATTATTCTCTGCATTTGACCCATCACCCTTGATCACCCTCTGGGAGGTGAGGGGAGCAGTGAGCAGCAGCGGTGGCCGCGCCCGGGAATCATTTTTTGTGTCCATAAATTAAAGTTAAAGTTAAAGTACCAATGATTGTCACACACACACGAGGTGTGGCGAAATTATTCTCTGCATTTGACCCATCACCCTTGATCACCCCCTGGGAGGTGAGGGGAGCAGTGAGCAGCAGCGGTGGCCGTGCCCGGGAATCATTTTTTGTGATTTAACCCCCAAGTCCAACCCTTGATGCTGAGTGTCAAGCAGGGAGGTAATGGGTCCCATTTTTATAGTCTTTGGTATGACTCGGCTGGGGTTTGAACTCACAACCTACCAATCTCAGGGCGGACACTCTAACCACAAGGCCACTGAGTAGGTTAAATATAGCTTGATTAACAGTATGAAAGAGAAAATGTCACAGGTCCACAAATCACATTGCATAAAGCAGCTGTACTTACTTTTAGCTGTCCGACAACCATACTCAGGACACAGTTGTCTGGGGTCGGTTGGTGGTCCTGTGCTGTAATTGTATGCTCTATTTTTTTGAAGTCCAAATTCTGTCACATACACAGGAAATTAGTACAGATACATTTGATGTAGAGGTGCTTCCTGAAAAAACAGCTAAAAGACAATGAAAAAAATACTCTGCAAGCAATATTCCAAAGATGCACAATCAAAAATGGCAGACACAATTACTAATGTGTTATCCTTAAAGAAACCCTAACCTCATAATAGTTTTGTGATCATGCAACAGTCACACAGAATGAAATTGCCAATGTGCCTGTCACTTGGAACAGCTATGTACAGTAAGTACATTCTCCATTTGTTAGGCATTTTAAACAGAAAAACTTACAAGGAGTTTCTTCATAATTGATTCTTTTCCATGGAGTATGTCTCCCTCCCAGGTTAGTAATGACTCTGGAATCTGTGCGGTAGAGACAAGTTCAATTAAAGCGGGACTTGCTCCCTTTTCTCATGAAGTACGGTAAAAGTGATAAAAAAACAAATGAAGTCACTGTACAATTCAACTGAATAACAAATTACTGTTTTACAGAGAAACATTTTCTAACACACACAGTTAATGGACTGATTTGTTAGTATGACTATAAATATTTTCATATATATATATCCTGATAGCGATATAGTATTTCATATAGCGATATGGCTAAAAAGGATACCTACTTATTCAGTATATACAGACACAAAACATTACGTAAATTTTGCTCATCTTTTCGTTTATTTATAAAACACATTTTATACATAAAAACGGCAGGACAATTAAAAAACAAGACGTATTTTTAGTGCCAACCCATCTTTTTGACAGTGTTTACTTGCTAGAGCCATGACTACACATAAGAATTTAGAGATGTCATCTGTAATTCATCAGCGTCTGCAAGACTGCATGTCTTTTGGACAACAACTCTGTCTACTCGTTTGGTGTGTTTTTCTTTTCGTCCCTTTGTGGTTTAGAGATAGCGTTAGTACGTGGTGGCATTTTTACACGGTCTCTGTACTGTTCTTCATGTCGTGTATTCAAATGATTAAAAAAATAAGACGTGTTAAAGTCTCTAGTGACAACTTGTTGGCGGCATATTTTGCCATTTATCGCTTTTCAATCGACGTCTGACTTCTTTAATCCAAACAAAATAGTTCCTCTTCCCTCTTCTTGGCACTAATTCCTCATCCTGTTTTGTTGGTTGTGCTTTCCGTCTATGTTAGTGGCAGACTGCTAAATTGTTGACATTCATACTCTCGCCGGCTCTCAACGTAAAGTTATTTAAAGTGACCTAAAAAAAGCTGCAGTTACATTAGCCACAACCCAAAATTACAATATAAACAAGAGAGCATTATATCGTACAACAGAAATGTTTATGTCTTACGACGATATCTATTGTGATATTGCACAGTACGACATAGTACTGTTTGAAGCATATGGTCACTATGGCTTATTCTTTTCGTAAAGTCGGGTTGGGCCGAACGTGAATGATTCACTGAACCACTGTCGCATTATTAATTTATGATTGGCAAAAGGTGTGTGCACTACACTTGTACAAGCTGATCCGTTGCCATGAAAAGCTGCTCAATACCAAAGTCACACTTACATACAGATCTGCAAGTTTTGCTCTGTCACTTTCAAATAACTGGTAGTAGTGCCGCACGAAGCAAGAGCCTAGCTGCTCCCACCAAAGAGGCTCAGCTTCCACCATCCTGAATAATGCTGCATGGGACAAAGAAGAAAAAGAAGCAAAGAGGATCACAAAGAAGTGATGGAACAACATTTTAATTAAAGGGACTGTTTGCAACTTGCTCAACGCTATATTTTTAATACTAAAAAAATATAACAAGAAGACCACCTGCTTTCTTATGTTACTATTATTGTTTTTTTTAATGTCTACATTTTTACAATTACTAATTGTATTGAATAATGGGATGCTGAAAGCCAGAAGTGAGTAGGGAATAATGCTTACAATACTTTGGAAAGTTAGTGCCCTCTAGGCAGCCGTGTAAATGTTGCAAAGAGCCCATTTAAGGTCAAATCATATTGGTGTTGCTCTAAAGTTCAACACTCTGGCATTCTCTGAATGTGGGTTTCTCATTAATATTGCTGTGTTGATTGACAATGTAAAGGGGAAATCTATTAAACAAGATGTTTTATTATTGGGAGTGTGGTTTGCAGTGTTGTCAACGTGTGCTGCATCATACTGAAAGCTGATTAGACAAAATATGACAAACAGGACGACGCAGTGCATTTTAACAACACACTGCAAACTAGCCCCGAAACTACAGTCGGCGATATGGGCAAAGACGCAGCAACATCAAAACGTTTCAAACACAGATGATCCAAAACAAAAACAAAACATGAAACAAAAAAATGGGAGAAATGCTGCATATTATAAATGCTGCAATCAACCGCTGCAGATAAAGGAGCAAACCACTGATAAAAGGGTGGCCACTGGCTGATGATCCTGCAGCCTAAACAAAGGTTATTTTGTGTTATTTGAATCACAAATGTAGTAAAGTCAATTGAAATTAAAAATGCGAGCAGCGTTGAACGGGCCCTCGCCCCCTTTGTAACGCGGGGTTCACACAGGTCGGCCGGTACGCATGACGCTTGGGGTCACGTCCTTCCCGATGCCCTGACCCACTACCAAAATATAAAATCACCTCGCGGTAAACTTACTATGGTCTCAGTGCACGGCGGATTACCATTGAGTACATTTAAATTTAAGAACCCATTTTACTTTTCACGGTAAAATAAAAATTATTTTAAGACATGAGAGGGATAAAAAAAAAGTTGGCAGACTTTTTGCAGAAGCGGGGAAAACTGAGATTTGTTTATGGCTCTCTTATTAAATTATTAGCTATGTTATATATATATATATATATTAGCTATGCTCGCTGTACATATCATACGAAGTCAGACCTACACTGTTTCAATGTCCATTTCTCAGATGATATAATTGTTGATGACTGAAGTGCTGATATCAACCAAACCTAACCCCCTCCAAATCCCACCCCCCGGATTGTAAATAATGTAAATAATTCAATGTATATACTCTGATGATTAACTTGTGCGATGACTGTAATATGCTGATAGTATATATTTATACCATGAATTGATTAACGTGGACCCCAACTTAAACAAGTTGAAAAACTTATTCAGGTGTTACCATTTAGTGGTCAATTGTACGGAATATGTACTGTACTGTGCAATCTACTAATAAAAGTCTCAATCAATCAATCAATCATGTAAATCTGTTTTGCCCCTGTCGGCCACCGTACTGATGACACAAAATGTGACAAACGACATGATGCAGCAGTTCACTAGGGATGATACTCGAAACCGATTTTCCCGGTTGTTCGATAAGAAAAGAACCGAGTCCTTGGACTCGAATCCCTTTTTGAGAACCGGTACCCGTTATCGAGACCACTATAGTAAAGAAAAAGAGTTGGTTCTTTATTCGAATTCCTCTGAACGAATCCCGTCCCGACCAGAAATGCCCCGTGAGACATCACAAGAAATTACGTCACGTAGCTCAGTCATTAGGTGCAGATAGGGAAAGCAGAAAAAACAATGGACCGGAAAAAGCGCTCCAAGGTGTAATAAAGTTCAAAACAAAAGGTATAATCCAATGAATAACTTTACTGAGAGATTTGAGCAGGGTACAAACACATGACGAACACTTTAACGACCAACCGGAAACATAGCAACCAGGCTAGCAACGCACCTCCTTTACGGCAGCTGTCGCAACGTTCTTAAAGCAACCGCAGCACATACCGGTACATATATATACAACATATATGACATGATCTCCCGTTTTTTAACTTTTGTTTTTCTTTCCTTGTAAACACACAAAATCACACTGCATATGTGTTGTCTGTCTAATTATAAATAATGCAGACGAGGCGTGTTGGCTGAGTTCTTGACGTTTACTTTCACAGCGTGCTCATAACCTCATTCTTTGCTGCCGTGTGACGACATGCAACAACACTTTTCGGGGCTACCGCGCATGCTTGTCGCTACCGTTGCATGCTGGGTAATGTAGTTGTTATGCTGTATTCCTAGCCTCGCTCATAACATCACACCTTTCCCCCTATAAAGAAATAATGTTAACTCAATAAAGTGTATTTCTTTTTTTAGCTTTAACTTTTCATTTTTTAGCAACTTTTCTCTTCATAGAATTGTATTTCAATAAAGAAATAAAGTGCAAAAATGTCAAAGCATCATAACAAACAGTTATGTCAAATAGCAGCAGAAGTGCACTTTTTGGTGAGCTGTATTATTTTCAGTGTTGTGCCCAAGGGACTGATTTTATTTAACACTATATTATTATTTATACACCTATAGTGATCACAGAGACAGGTTGTTTTTGTGTTACTGTATGTATTTGTTTTTCTGAAAAATCCCACTTAATATACTTTGGGTAACAACAGTCAATATTTATTTATTTTATTTTTTTAGGGGGGTAGCAGTCAATATTTATTTATTTGATTTGATTTTTTTCTTATATAATAAAAGTGAGCTTTTGTTAAACCAAATATTGTGTCTTTTTTTCCATATACTACAACCTATCTGGACTCGATAAGAGAATCGATAAGGAATCGGTTTGATAAGAGGATTCGATAATAGGCTCGAACTCGATAATTTCTTATCAAACATCATCCCTACAGTTCACTACACCCAAATAGTATATTAAATGAATAATAGAATGTGCAAACGGTCAAAGTACAGGCTGATCGCATTAAGTCATCGAACGGCGTTTCTAACACCAAACTGGCGAGTGTCATTCAAACACGCGGTAACACCCAGCAGGCTTGAATGACACTTCAATAATGCCGCTTTCTTTCACGGCTAACAGTCTGCTCGAATATTGCAGCATATTTACAACAGAACGTACAGTACGCATGCGTCAATCTTTAGGATTTCTCTCCGTGTACATAGAAGTCAGGGCGGAAGATGACCAGGTTATTTTTAACATTAATGCCAGACATGCCTTCGTGTGGACTAGTTAGCTATAGCTAGCTTAGCCGCCGAGCTAGCGTTGTCAATAAACAACCCATTGACTGTTTAATTTCTCTCTCCACCAACTAAATGTACCGCCCAGTTAGCCAAGGAGTATCTCACTGATTCGTTTGTTGAGCTTTGCGGTGGTTACTCAAATTAATCTGCTCTTAAATGTTGATGTTTTATGCGGACTGAGAGTACAAGACTAGCTAGCCGACTAGTACGACAGAGGCGTGCCTAACTTTCGCCCCCTAATGTAGGTAACTACATAGTAAATAACGTTTAATTGGATTGAACGTGAGTTACAACAGTAACTTTTATATTCACACTTTTACGTTCGTTACTCCATTAACCATTTCTTTGAAATAAGCAACAATTCTTACCTCTATCCTATGCCAGGGCCGGGTGCCGATGACACGGAAGACGCACGGAATACGTGACGTCACGTCGCGCAGTGAATTGTGGGAATTGGAGTTGCGAATACCAGTGCATCAGGTTAAATAAATTCTCATTTTGAAAAAAATTCTATGTCATTGATATTCACCTTTATCAAAATGTTCCCATGTCCTCTTTTAATATGCAAATGTGAATATTAGTACATATTTACCATATTTACTGACTCTACTTCCTGTACAGCTCTGAAACAGATAATTGAAATGGAAATATTAGACAAAAAATATACATATGTTATGAATTATACCCGGAAGATTTCTGTACTACAATTGTTAATAATTATCAAAATATAGGTTGATATTTTAAGTGGGTACAGTCTGCCATTTCAACCCGAAATATAAAATAATGGGTATTTATACATGCATAACTATTATGTAGATTTGTTTTTGTTTGTTTCCTCTTTGTCCCCAGAAATTATTTTTTAAATTATATTTTCATTGCGGTGTTTTTTTTGTGTATGAAAAAAGCAATGTGCAATTTCGGATCATTCCTTGCAATAAAGTACTAGAAACTAAATAATGCATCTGGGTTTTTTTTTATATAAAAAGCAAAAAGGTGAAGAATGAAAGACCAAAACTAATGAAAACAGTGTTGCTTCTATAAATCATACAGCTGGAGCGAAACTAATGAATGTATAGTTGTGGAAAACAGTAGGTTTAGCAAAGCACAATTTTGTTAAATTTACATTGCCAATTTTACAGCTTAATGTCGATTATACAGTATAATTATATATTAATAATAATAAATAAAAATAATACAAGACTGTGTAAAAAAAAAAAAATGCCTTGAACATTATTCATTCATCCCAAAGGGGAACTGACCTTTTTTGGAATTTTGCCCATCATTCACAATCCTTATGTGAGACAAGAACACATATGTCTTTTATTCCTTTATGCATTCTAACCCGTAAATAAACAATGGAGTTCATGGGAGTCGCTCTCTTCTGCCCTGTAAAGCACTCTAAAACATCCAAACACCTCCATCAAGGTGTTATATATATGCTGCAAGTATATATGTTATGTAGTAAAAGACACGTTATTAATAACATGTAATATTTACATATTTTTTCTCATTTTAAGCATACGGCAGTGCATTCATTTTACAGATGCATCACAACATTCATTTTTCCCTTCAACAACAACAACACTACTTACGGGAAACTTCATGAGAGACAAACATAATATCACTTACTGTACAATGTCAGAGAGGATGAGCAATAAGTTATAGAACCCAGTGCTAAACAGATGCAACACAGCATTGCTATAAGTGCTAAACATACAAACTAACCATAATTAACCACAATAAAAGAAACATTTACTGTACAATCTCCACTGTTACTAGGAGGCCGACCGACGGGAGGCTCACACAATTCCATAGTAGTCCCAAACTTGCGGCCCGGGCCAAAGGCGGCCCTCGACAGGATATTTTGCTGCCCCCATCTTAATATGAAAGTCTAATGTTGGTGCGGCCTGCAAGTTTTATATGAATGGCACTTTACAGTGTTGTGATAAACAAATTTTGAGAACTGACGTTGCTGAGAATCGAACCCATGTGGAATAAAAGTGGATGCGTGAACCATTGTGTTAGCAAAGTTCTGATGAGGTCACTGACAAGATGATCATTTAATATTCATTACAAGGATATTACGTTTGTCGTTTGGATTCAGTTTGTCATCCTTCTTTGATTTTAGTGGCATTTAAAAAAATATTTTTATTCTCTATCAATATTCCAAACTGACCACAAGTTGCAAAAGTCCACATTTTCAATGAAGCTTGGGCGGTTTATGAGTTGTGGAATCTCCCGGCATAACTGAACCACGTCCGGAAACAGTCACGTGGTACAAGCGGGCAGCGAGGCTGAACCACGTCCCGAAGTGGTCACGTGGTACAACTTGACGAGGCTTCACTAGTCATCATGTCCGGCTCCTCCCCTAAATGAAGCAAGCTTCGATACGCACTTCGCAGAAACACCCCCTCCATTCCTCGACACACGCCTCGAAGCCTTGGCACATTTGGTCCCATCACTAGCCCAAAGCTTCATTGTGGACTAAATGTTATGGTGTGAACTTTTGCCCCATCTCCTTTTTGTTTGGTCAATATTTTCATGGTGGGCATTTTTGCCTCATCACTTATTGTTTGAATTATCATTAATAAAGTGTTGCACATTTTAATCAACCTTGCTCCATGTCTCTGCATCCGGGGATGTACTATTGAATAAGCTGTGACAGTAATACATCAGCCAGAAAATGGACCCTGCATGTCAAGATTGCACTCCACCAGCAGGCTCAACATCTTTGCCCACAGGAAGAACAATTTGGCGCTCTTGCGGTCTGCGTCGATGCCTTGGCAGAACGCCAAGACACTTGCCTTAATTAACTCAAGACCCAGTTTGAGAAGTTTACACACCACGCTGCAAGCCATGACTTCCTCTTCGGCCACTGCATCCGCCCAGCTAAGTGCTCCTACTCCCGTTGATGTCCCATCTTCTGTCGTCACGTCTGCAGCCCCCAGTCCACCCCTTTGGAAGCCTGAGCGCTTTTCCGGTGAATTGGGTGACGTACGGTCCTTCCTCACCCAATATGAGATTCGTTTTGAACTTTTACCTGCTGCCTTTTTCTCTGAGAAAGCCTGTGTGGCTTTTGTCCTGTGGCACATGATCCGGACAAGCGGCTGCCTGGGGTACAGCAGTTTGGAGTTGCTGTTTTGTCCTATGCCTCTCGTAGGCCACCTTCGCCAAATCAATGGAGAAAATGTTTAAAAGTGAATTACGAGGACGAGAAGCGACATGATCTCTGC
The DNA here is from genome assembly GCF_033978685.3 of Nerophis lumbriciformis. Taxonomy (NCBI): domain Eukaryota; kingdom Metazoa; phylum Chordata; class Actinopteri; order Syngnathiformes; family Syngnathidae; genus Nerophis; species Nerophis lumbriciformis. Next base: position 29,371,689 of record NC_084557.2, on the reverse strand, counting down.
TTCAATTGTAACAAGGGCAGTGTAACATCACCAATTACGGCATCGAATTTTGCAAGCTTGCTGCGCAGAGTGGGTTACTACTGCATTGGTGAACGTCTTTTCCCTGGGCCTTGCTGATCGGATCCGTAAGCAAATGATTCCGCTAAGGATCCCCGACAACCTCGATGAAGTTGAACTCATCGCACTGGCTGTGGCGATTGAGAATCAGCTTCCCCCGGGTCACAGTGGGAGTGGTCTCGGGGATCGTCTTACTGCCGTCCAGCCAATACAGTGTCAATTCCATGCCGATCTCATCAGAGGTGGAACCCCTGCAGCTAGGAGGGAATCGGCTGAGAAGAGCCTACGTCTCCCTTTGAAGTTGTGCTTGTACTGTGGGGAGGCTGACCATCTCATCACACGCTGTCCTCTTTGCCCAGCGTCATGTTATCATTTCACTCGGCTTACGGGTATCAACCGTCTGCCTTTCCATCACTGGAATTCGGAAGTTGCCGATGTCTCCGTGGCTGTCCACCTGCGCCTTGCACGCCAAGCATGATGTAATACTCGAGCTGCTCTGTTTTGCACCTTCAAACACAACCTGTGCCTTGGCAACCGCCCTCGTAGCACAGCACTTGAATACAAGCCTGACCAAAAGGTGTGGTTATCTTCCCGCAACCTACCTCGTCATGTGGACCTTAAAAGGCTTCAACCAAGATTCGTAGGTCCTTATCCTATTTAGAGAGTCATTATTCCATCTTCCGTTTGTCTACGTCTTCCAGACTCCTTCAAGATGCATCCTGCTTTCCATGAGTCCCTCCTTAAACCCATTGTCTCCAGTCCCATGGGCATTCCGGAAGTGCTGGGAGTGGCTTATTGATGGTCATTCTAGATTTACCATTAAGGCCATTTTGGATGTAAGGAGAAGGAGCAGTTTTTTTCATTACTTGGTCGACTGGGAAGGGTATGGCCCTGAAGACCTTTCCTGGGTTTCACAATCTGTTTTTCTCGACCCCACTTTATTATCCACCTTTTATCATCGGTTACCTGAGAAGCCAGGTAAGCCACCAGGTGGCGTCCATTAAAGGGGGTGGCGGGTATTGTTATATTTATGTTGCTTGCCTGCTTTCCCTATTATTTTGTCCCTGGTGTTTTTTGTTTTGCCTCCTCTGGGGTTTCTTCCTCATCGGGGGACGGCTCTGGATGCTGTGGGGCTGTCTTGGTTGACAAGACTCTGCAACATTGCGTGGACATTGGGAGCAGTAACTCTAGATTGGCAGAATGGGGTTGGTGGTTCCTCTCTATAAGAAGGGGAACCATAGGGTGTGTTCCAACTATCGTGGGATCACACCTCTCAACCTTCCTGATAAGTCTATTCAGGTGTACTGGAGAGGAGGCTATGCCGGATAGTCAAACCTCGGGTGTGGTTTTCGTCTTAGTCGTGGAACTGTGGACCAGTTCTATACTCTCGGCTGGGTCCTTGAGGGTGCATGGGAGTTTGTCCAACCAGTCTACATGTGCTTTGTGGACTTGGAGGAGGCATTTGAACGTGTTTCTCAGGAAGTCCTGTGGGGAGTGCACAGACGGTATGGGGTATCGGATTGTCTGATTGTGGCGATCCGCTTCGTGTATGATCGGTGTCAGAGCTTGGTCCACATTGCCGGGCAGTAAGTCGGACATATGTGTGTGTGTGTATATATATATATATATATATATATATATATATATATATATATATATATATATATATATATATATATATATCCATCCATCCATTTTCTACCGCTTGCCCCTTTTGGGGTCGCAGGGGGTGCTGGAGCCTATCTCAGCTGCATTCGGGCGGAAGACGGGGTACACCCTGGACAAGTCGCCACCTCATCGCAGGGCCAACACAGATAGACAGACAACATTCACACTCACATTCACACACTATATATATATATATATATATATATATATATATATATACACACACACATGACACGCGACCCCGTAAGGGACAAGCGGTAAAAAATGGATGGATGGACAACAAATATATATATATATATATATATATATATATATATATATATATATATATATATATATATATGCCAATGATTAGCACACACACACTATGTGTGGCGAAATTATTCTCTGCATTTGACCCATCACCCTTGATCACCCCCTGGGAGGTGAGGGGAGCAGTGGTGATTTAACCCCCAATTCCAACCCCTGGAATATATTTATATATATATATATATATGGATTTATATATATTTGTATGTCTATATATGTATGTTTATATGTATATATATGTATGTATATGTGTGTGTGTGTGTGTGTGCATATATGTATATATATATATATATATATATATATATATATATATATATATATATATATATATATGTCTTAATAAGGTTATCCAAAAAATAGTGCTCGATACCGTAGTAGAGCGCAATATATGTATGTGTGGGAAAAAAATCACAAGACTATTTCATCTCTACAGGCCTGTTTCATGAGGGGGGGTTCCCTCAATCATCAGGATTGCAAGCAAAAATCTCCTGATGATTGAGGGAACCCCCCCTCATGAAACAGGCCTGTAGAGATGAAATAGTCTTGTGATTTTTTTCCCACACATACATATATGTATGTATATGTATGTATGTATGTATGTATATATATATATACACACACCAGACACGTGACCCCCGTAAGGGACACATATATCCATCCATTTCCTACCGCTTGTCCCTCATCGCAGGGCCCACACACACACACACACACACACACACACACACACACACACATATATATATATATATATGTGTGTGTGTGTGTGTGTGTGTATATATATGTATATATGTATATATATATATATATATATATATATATATATATATATATATATATATATATATGTGTGTGTGTGTATGTATATATATATATGTATGTATGTATATAATATAAAAACAATAAAATTAACTTTATTCACATATTTCGTTGGTGAAAAATATGTAAAAATAAAAAAGTTGAATGAAACATGCAGTAACAACAAATATAATGTTTGTTTTTAGTTATCTACGCTTATTTTATCATACTTAATTCTACCAACACCTCAACTATATTGACTGAAAACTGGAATGTACTCGTATATAAAAGTGTATAAAACAATTTAGGGCACATCATTGGGGAAAAACTACATTTTCTAGGCACATTACTTGGTGAAGGACCCCTCAATAGGGCGGTAGCAAAGCAGTTGTAGTCTTTCGGAACACGTTCGGATGAAGGTAACGGCGGTAAGAACTACAACACCCAAACAACCCTGCTGCGGCAAACAGTGACGAGACCCTGCTGCTTATCCGGGGATGTCACACTGCTGCTATTTTTCTCCTTCCCAGTCCCTCTCGCTTTCAGCGCACACTTCTTTTGGCGTGAAACGGAGATTAAAGACACCCAAAAAACGAGCGGAAAAATGGCAGAGCTTGCTGCAGGGAGCCTGTCGTTGGGGGATCCTGCTTTTAACTACCAGGAACACGA
>NC_084557.2:29340691-29363191 GCF_033978685.3 Nerophis lumbriciformis | reverse complement strand
TTGGGCCACTTAGACCTGCAGTCTAAGCGTCGTCACAAAATGCTTATTTCTAGAGATAAATGCGTTAAAATGTAATATCGGACATTATCGGTATCGTTTTTTTATTATCGGTATCGTTTTTTCTATTTTATTTTTTAATTTTTATTTTTTAAATTAAATCAACATAAAAAACACAAGATACACTTACAATTAGTGCACCAACCCAAAAAACCTTCCTCCCCCATTTAGGGATGTCCCGATCCAGGTTTTTGCACTTCCGATCTGATACCGATATTGTTTTTGCACTTCCGATCCGATACCGATACTGACCGATACTGGCCTATCCGAGCATGTATTAAAGTTTAAAGTTATTTAGCCTACTTAGTTGTCAGAATCATGTTGAAAGGGGTTTTAGTACTCTTGATAACAACTAGCCAGCTGAATTAGGGGAGTTTGAATAATACACAATGGTTGGTAACAAGAAACTGACCTGTTTATTCAAGGATAAACACAAAATAGACAAAATTATACATGACAAACAGAAATGGCATCATTAAACTAGGGCTGGGCGATATGGCCTTTTTAAAAAATTGCGATTATATTTAGGCCATGTCACGATACACAATATACAGGTAAAAGCCAGTAAATTAGAATATTTTGAAAAACTTGATTTATTTCAGTAATTGCATTCAAAAGGTGTAACTTGTACATTATATTTATTCATTGCACACAGACTGATGCATTCAAATGTTTATTTCATTTAATTTTGATGATTTGAAGTGGCAACAAATGAAAATCCAAAATTCCGTGTGTCACAAAATTAGAATATTACTTAAGGCTAATACAAAAAAGGGATTTTTAGAAATGTTGGCCAACTGAAAAGTATGAAAATGAAAAATATGAGCATGTACAAAACTCAATACTTGGTTGGAGCTCCTTTTGCCTCAATTACTGCATTAATGCGGCGTGGCATGGAGTCAATGAGTTTCTGGCACTGCTCAGGTGTTATGAGAGCCCAGGTTGCTCTGATAGTGGCCTTCAACTCTTCTGCGTTTTTGGGTCTGGCATTCTGCATCTTCCTTTTCACAATACCCCACAGATTTTCTATGGGGCTAAGGTCAGGGGAGTTGGCGGGCCAATTTAGAACAGAAATACCATGGTCCGTAAACCAGGCATGGGTAGATTTTGCGCTGTGTGCAGGCGCCAAGTCCTGTTGGAACTTGAAATCTCCATCTCCATAGAGCAGGTCAGCAGCAGGAAGCATGAAGTGCTCTAAAACTTGCTGGTAGACGGCTGCGTTGACCCTGGATCTCAGGAAACAGAGTGGACCGACACCAGCAGATGACATGGCACCCCAAACCATCACTGATGGTGGAAACTTTACACTAGACTTCAGGCAACGTGGATCCTGTGCCTCTCCTGTCTTCCTCCAGACTCTGGGACCTCGATTTCCAAAGGAAATGCAAAATTTGCTTTCGTCAGAAAACATGACTTTGGACCACTCAGCAGCAGTCCAGCTCTTTTTTTCCTTAGCCCAGGTGAGACGCTTTGCGCGCTGTTTCTTGGTCAACAGTGGCTTGACACGAGGTATGCGGCAGTTGAAACCCATGTCTTTCAAGCGTCTCTTGGTGGTGGATCTTGAAGCACTGACTCCAGCAGCTGTCCACTCCTTCTGAATCTCCCCCACATTTTTGAATGGGTTTTTTTTCACAATCTTGACCAGGGCGCGGTGATCCCTATCGTTTGTACACTTTTTCTGACCACAGTTTTTCCTTCCCTTTGCCTCTCCATTAATGTGTTTGGACACAGAGCTCTGAGAACAGCCAGCCTCTTCAGCAATAACCTTTTGTGTCTTTCCCTCCTTGTGCAATGTGTCGATGGTTGCCTTTTGGACAGCTGTCAAATCTGAAGTCTTCCCCATGTTTGTGTAGGCTTCAGAACTGGACTGAGAGACCATTTAAAGCCCTTTGCAGGTGTTTTGAGTTAATCAGCTGATTAGTTTGTGGCACCAGGTGTCTTCAAAATTTAACCCTTACACAATATTCAAATTTTGTGACACACAGAATTTTGGATTTTCATTTGTTGCCACTTCAAATCATCAAAATTAAATGAAATAAACATTTGAATGCATCAGTCTGTGTGCAATGAATAAATATAATGTACAAGTTACACCTTTTGAATGCAATTACTGAAATAAATCAAGTTTTTCAAAATATTCTAATTTACTGGCTTTTACCTGTATATGTGGATATTTTGCCTTAGCCTTGAATGAACACTTGATGCATATAATCACAGCAGTATGATGATTCTATGTGTCTACATTAAAACATTCTTCTTCATACTGCATTAATGTATGCTACTTTTAAACTTTCATGCAGAGAAGGAAATCACAACTAAAAAAATCACTATTTTTTTCATACGGTGTTGATCTGGAAATGTTTGCCTCTGCATTTTGATGGTGTGGGCGTGTGGCACCGAATGGAGATAAGCGTCTCGGCAGACGTTACAATATTTGAACAATGATGACGAAAACTGTTTTCTCTGTCGTGTCCGTGTGTCGAAAATTGTTATGCGCTTATTTTTTTATTTGATTTTGTGCGTGGCATAGAATTGCCGTGCGCAATTGCACAGGTGCGCACCTTAGCGGCTGCGCTAGCATCACAGCTAACATTAGCCATGCTGCTACCTTTCTGCTCGGGGAGGGCGTATACGTATGTGACGTATGACGTGACAGTATGTGACGTGTGTAAGAAGGTGCGCTCGCTGTCTGTGAGAAGGAGACACAGGAAAGAGTGAGAAGAGCCTGTCGTGTAATGCCAGCAGCTAAAAGCAACTGCGTGAGAATCCACCGACCTGTGGATGTGTTGAAGGTGTGCTGGAAAATGCGGAACAGAAATTAGGGAGCAGCAGAAAAGTGGAATGTATTATTTAAATCATGCGTTGGAAACACGGACCGGAGTTTTTTTTAAAAACTGGATCTGGATCGGCATTTTCCCATGTCTTGCCGATACGCATTTTTTGGCAAATATCGGCGGCCGATCCGATCCAAATATCGGAACCTCACCTCACTCTGTCTAGAGTTGTAGACTTGTGTGGGTTTACTCCAGTTTACTCAGGCAATCCAAAACCACACTTGTTAGGTCGATTGGATACTCTAAATTCCCCATGAGTGTGGATATTGTTTGTCTATTTGTTGCCTTATAATTGACGAGTTCAGAATGAGCGAATCTTGAGCTCATCTGTGACCCTAAACAAGATAAAATAGGATAAAGGATAAGTACATCAATTTATCCATAAACGAATGAATTCATATCAAGTCAACATAATATTGGTAAATATGTGAATTGTAACATGGCTTCATAGAAAGTCCCTTTTGTAACTTCATACTCAATGCATTTTTACATTGTTACCACAATCACTATTTCACATGATTAATGTTGGTGGTATAGGCTGCCAAGACCAAAATAGTTTTACCCACTGATGAGAGCAACCAGGTGTTCAGTATCTTCTCAAATCGAATATGCAACTTCCATCCATCCATTTTCTACCGCTTGTTCATCAAGACAATTGCCAATTGTTAAAAAAAACAGCAATTAATGAATATAGGTCTAGCCATTCCCTAGATATGAGCCTTCTTTAACTATTTACAGGCTTTATATGTTCATGTTTTTTTCTTAAGCTCTTATGGTTATCTTTTGTAAAATGCCTTTACCTGTTCTGTTCATTTTGAAAGATCATTCGTGGAGCTCTAAAGAATGTGCCATCGATTTATGTGTACATTATAAATGGTTTTTGGCATTTTCCCAACAACTTAATACCAATGGAGGCTGGCCAAACTATTGATATCCTGATGTATCATTTTATTATCTTTAACGTTACAGCATCAATTGTTATGCAAGTACACATGCACACCCCAAGGATTTTGACTTTAAAAGGGAATTTAAATTTTGCAATTTTGCCTATTGTTCACAATCCTTATGAAAGACATGACAAATATATACTGAACAAAAGTATAAACGCAACACTTTCGGGGCGTTTTGGGGCGGTATGGCGTAGTGGGTAGAGCAACCGTGCCAGAAACCTGAGGGTTGCAGGTTCGCTCCCCGCCTCTTACCATCCAAAAATCGCTGCCGTTGTGTCCTTGGGCGGGACACTTCACCCTTTGCCCCTGGTGCCACTCACACCGGTGAATTGAATGATGAATGATAGGTGGTGGTCGGAGGGGCCGTTGCCGCAAATTGCAGCCACGCTTCCGTCAGTCTACCCCAGGGCAGCTGTGACTATGGAAGTAGCTTACCACCACCAGGTGTGAATGAATGATGGGTTCTACATGTAAAGCGACTTTGGGTACTTAGAAAAGCGCTATATAAATCCCAGGTATTATTATTATTATTATTACTTTCGTTTTTGCTCCCATTTTTCAAGAGTTGAACTCAAAGATCTAAAACTTTTACTGTATTCACAAAACACCTATTCCTCTCAAATATTGTTCAATATATATAATATTGCTGATTAAACATGAGCATGATAATTGAAGAAGTGTGCCTTAGGCTGCCCACAATAAGAGGCCACTTTGAAATGTGCAGTTTTGCTTTATTGAGGGTCTGGGGGTGGGGCCAGAAAATCAGCCAGTGTCTGTTGTGACTAGGGCTGGGTGATATATCGAATATACTCAATATATTGCGGGTTTGTCTCTGTGCGATATAGAAAATGACTATAGTTTCAACTACTTTGTTCATATTGTAATTTTTTGCGTTTCCGTCTGAGAACTATTTAGGGCAGTGGTTCTCAACCTTTTTTCAGTGATGTACCCCCTGTGAACATTTTTTTAATTCACGTACCCCCTAATCAGAGCAAAGCATTTTTGATTGAAAAAAAGAGATAAAGAAGTAAAATACAGCATTATGTCATCAGTTTCTGATTTATTAAATTGTATAACAGTGCAATATATTGCTCATTTGTAGTGGTCTTTCTTGAACTATTTGGAAAAAAAGATATAAACAATAACTTGTTGAAAAATAAACAAGTGATGCAATTATAAATAAAGATTTCTACACATAGAAGTAATCATCAACTTAAAGTGCCCTCTTTGGAGATTGTAATAGAGATCCATCTGGATTCATGAACTTAATTCTAAACATTTCTTCACAAAAAAATAAATCTTTACCATCAATATTTGTGGAACATGTCCACAAAAAATCTAGCTGTCAACACTGAATATTGCATTGCTGCATTTCTTTTCACAGTTTTTTTTGACATACATTTTAGTGAGAAACCTGAGCTTGTGCTTCAATGAGAATCTTTGTCAGTCTTGGTGGCAGGGAGGCAACTGCTGTTATCAAGCTCTTCTCCACACAGAGTCTGTTTCTTTGCTTTGATTTGATCACAGTCATTGCAGAGAAGGAGGACTCGCATAAATATGTGGAGGCAAAGGGTAATAGCTGCTCCAAAGCTTTCTGCCCCAGGTCAGGGTGCTCCTACTTCACAAACACCCAGAACTGTGTGAGTGTGGAGGTGGAAAACTTCATCTGGAAACCACGGTCAGATGACACTTCCAGGAGTTTTTCCTGATAAGTGACAGGTAGCTTGCTTCTGGTAGCTTCAGACAATAGAAACTGATTTCTCACCCAATCTAGCTGTGCAGATTTCTCCTCCATGTCAGGAAAGTAGTAATGAAAATCTTGAATCAAGTTGATCAAATGACCCACGATGACTGGCTTGACTGGAACTCTGTCCACATCCTCATTTGTGAGAAAATCATCCACCTGAGGAAAGCAGGTGAAATTTCCCTGAGCACAGGTCGTTTTCCACAGCTTAGCTTTCTTCTGAAAACCACCCACCTTGTCATAAAGGTTTAAAATGTTGGTGTCCTTGCCCTGTAGGGACATATTCAGTTCATTCAGTTTGCCGAAAATATCTGCCAGATAACATAACTTAGCAAGCCAGTCCGTGTCCTGGAACAAGGTGGCGTGGGGGGAATGGTGATCAATCAGAAAGGTGTGTACCTCGGAACGTAATTCCAACAGCCGGTTTAGTATTTTCCCTCGGGAGAGCCAGCACACTTCTGTGTGCAGCAGCAGTTGCGTGTGTTCAGCTCCCATATTTTCAGAGGCGACGAAACAGACGTGAATTAAATGGCCTTGACTTTATAAAGTTGATGATTTGACGCTGTCGTTTAAAACGTCATGAAGCACAGGGCTAATTTTCCTGGACGCCAATGCCTCCCTGTGTATGACACAGTGAGTCCACTTCACGTCGGGGTTTTCTTTTTTAGCGCGTGCAATCAGTCCTCTCACGCTGCCCGTCATTGACGCTGCTGCATCTGTACAGATGCTGCTACAGGACTTCCAGCTGATGCTATTCTCAGAGAAGAAAGTGTTGACAATGTCAAAAATGTCCTCTCCTGTTGTTCTCCCCTCTTATGTTTTACAAAAAAGTATGCTCTCATAAATATCGTCAGTATCGATGTATCTGACAAAACCTACGAGTTGTGCATTTCCACTAATATCTGTGGATTCATCCAGCTGGAGGGAAAATGAGTCGCTAAGTTTTCCAACAACTTGCTCAACAATGTCTTTTCCTATTTTATCTACCGTATTTTCCGCACTATAAGGCGCACCGGATTATTAGCCGCACCTTCAATGAATTACATATTTCATAACTTTGTCCACCAATAAGCCGCCCCGGACTATAAGCCGCGCCTACGCTGCGCTAAAGGGAATGTCAAAAAAACAGTCAGATAGGTCAGTCAAACTTTAATAATATATTAAAAACCAGCGTTCTAACAACTCTGTTCACTCCCAAAATGTACGCAAATGTGCAATCACAAACATAGTAAAATTCAAAATAGTGCAGAGCAATAGCAACATAATGTTGCTCGAACGTTAATGTCACAACACACAAAATAAACATAGCGCTCACTTTCTGAAGTTATTCTTCATTCGTAAATCCTTCGTCTTCGGTGTCCGAAGTGAAAAGTTGGGCAAATTTACGATCCACTGGCAGATGTTGGCGTCGTCTGGCGCTGCCTCCTCGTCTTAGTGAAGGTGTGTTTGCCTTCTGTCTTCCATTGTTCCCACGCAGTTAGCAGTCTAGCTTCGAATGCCCTGTTGACACCAATATCTAGCGGCTGGAGGTCTTTTGTCAATCCACCCGGAATGACGGCGAGTATTGAATTAAGCGCGTAAGCGTGTCTCTCAATGTGCTGTTATGAGCTAGCAAATATAACAACTACACTACCCAGCATGCAACGATAGTTACGAGCATGCGCGGTAGCCCTGAGAAGTTCCCACGCAGTTAGCAGTCTAGCTTCGAATGCCCTGTTGACACCAATATCTAGCGGCTGGAGGTCTTTTGTCAATCCACCCGGAATGACGGCGAGTATTGAATTAAGCGCGTAAGCGTGTCTCTCAATGTGCTGTTATGAGCTAGCAAATATAACAACTACACTACCCAGCATGCAACGATAGTTACGAGCATGCGCGGTAGCCCTGAGAAGCGTTGTTGTATGCTGTGAGAAAACGTTGAGAACTCAGTTAACACGCCTCGTCTGCATTATTTATAATTAGACAGACAACACACTTAATAGGAGCCATTTTGGGGTCTTTACATAAACACACAAATGGAAATGAAACGTCACATATCCCAGCATGCACCGCGCGCTTCTTCTACGGGGGAAAAAGATGGCGGCTGTTTACCGTAGTTGCGAGACCTAAACTTTATGAAAATGAATCTTAATATTTATCCATATATAAAGCGCACCGGGTTATAAGGCGCACTGTCAGCTTTTGAGAAAGTTTGTGGTTTTTAGGTGCGCCTTATAGTGCGGAAAATACGGTACTCTCCGGCAAACCGAGTCATTTGATAAAGGCACATTCTTTATTTTCTCGGCTGCGTTTTTATCCAGTATTGTCTCGGTCAGCACTGCAGCGGCTGGAAGTATCAGCTCTTCAGCGATAGTGAACGGCTTTTTGGCTTTAGCAACAAGCAAAGACACAGCGTATGAAGCCTCCAGGGCTTTGGCTGATGTTTTGGAGGCCTTCCGCATCGTGTCTTGAGATGACCTGAATTAATTTAGTCTCTTCTTAAAAAAAATCAGGTGGCTTACCGACATGGCAAGCGTGTTTTGTCCGGAGATGCCGCTGAAGATGTGCGGGCTTCATGCCGCTGTTAGCTAACATTTCTCCACAGAAAAAACACAATGCCTTGGGGGGGTTACAACTCCAAGCCGTAAATCCAATTAACACATATTCTTCGGAATACTGTCTGAATTTTGCCGGCTCTGGTTTGGCCTTATTTGGCACATGTTCCTCCTTGTTTTCAGCTGCATTACTGCTACGTTTTAACCAAGCCTCCATTGTTTTCTACATCGATAGTTGATTGACAGTTGGTGCCGTGTGGCACCGCCAGGTAGGGTCAAACCATCATGGCATGGGGGAAACTCTGGGTTTATGGTAATGAATGGAATAGCCTACTTGATTTGATGATCAGTTTATGAACATACATTCATATTTTGTTGAAGTATTATTCAAAAAATATATTTATAAAGGATTTTTGAATTGTTGCTATTTTTAGAATATTAAAAAAAAAATCTCACGTACCCCTTGGCATACCTTCAAGTACCCCCAGGGGTATGCGTATCCCCATTTGAGAACCACTGGTGTAGACTACGCTCGAACAGTTTAGACTTTAGAGCAAACAAAATCTGCCATTTTTACCCAAAATTTTCCATCCATCCATCCATTTTCTACTGCTTAGTCCATTCGGGGTCGCGGGGGGCGCTGGAGCCTATCTCAGCGACAATCGGGCGGAAGGCGGTGTACACCCTGGACAAGTCGCCACCTCATCATACATGGTGTAATTTTACCACTGTAGTGAATCAAAGAACATAATAACCATCAACATGCAAGGGTAATATTTAAAGTAGACATATGATGATTCTAATCTACATTTAACACACTTCTTGTGTTTTAGACAGAATGTATTGGATATACTTTGGTGTAATTTATGCGCAAATTTTGCTCCAGACTACAGTCACTTTTATAACGTTTTGTGTATTGAGGCGTTCTCTTCAGATTGCAATTGAAGGCATCCACGTCCCACACTCTCCTAAAGTATCAAAATATATCTTCTGAAAATGTACAATTAAATATACAAGGTGTCCCAAAAAATGTAATAATTCGCAGGCCAATAATTTTGGCTATTTTTGTTGAAATAACCACAATAACTCACATTTTTACAGAATGTATAGAAGCATATCAAGATTTGGTTTGTCAGAATCAGAATCAGAAGTACTTTATTAATCCCCCCTCTTCCCGATTCACTTCTACACTGGATAATCTTACCAGAGACATGCTACAGCGTTTTTGGCAAGAGCTCAACTACCAACTTGATGTGTGTCGTGTCACAGTTGGTGCACATATTGAACACTTATGAAACTGGTTTCAGAATAAACTTATGATGTTCATCACCTTTCATTGTTAAATTTTATTGAGCTCGACGTGCTTTTAAAATGATGTCAAATATTTCTTGAAGATGAATGTCAGCGCTATTTTTTTATGTCAGTCAAACAGTATATAGATTTGCTGTTCACAACACTAGGGTACATCTGCCCACTGTCGGTACAATGTATAAAAAAAGCTCACTGCATGTCGCACTTCAGTGATATTGTGGACATGCCAAGATAAGATGAAAATAATACTTTATTGTATATTTTCTTGTGTTTTCTCTAAACAAGTTGTAATGTCGCAATTGCATTCTTTTTTCCTCTTGAGTTTAACAGCTAATCCAACACTGGAGGCTCTAGGCATCAGCACAAGAGAGCAGAGCAGATACAGCCTGGCAGAAAGCATGTAGTCTATTAGCAATAGTTACATTAGTACAAATGTCAATCTGTGACATCACAAATGGCCTACTGTTAAGACAATACTGCAAAACACAGCATTCAAAGGCATCCAAAACTGCATGCAAGCTCACGCCCACATGCATGAACCTTATGATTTGACGCTTTGGCATTGTTTAAAACGAGTATCCAACATTTTAACATTTATAAGTCAGAAAAGAGGAAAATCCTCTTAAAATTATTTACAAACAGTCACCATTTTTTGATTGGCCACTTATTGAAAGTTTATAGATTTTTAAACTAACCAATCTTAAAGACGCAACAGATCTGAACTGAAAAAGTTGAGTAACACAATTTCCATGTTTTTTATTCATGCCAGATTTTTTTGTACTTCACTTGTAGGGCATGGAAAAAATCACAAGGATGCCGCATCAGTACGAGCCACACATCCAATTCCTGCTGCCTGCGGGATCTACTATTTTGAAGTCAAAATTGTCAGTAAAGGTCGAGATGGGTAAGTAAACACCTTTTATTATATATCATCTTTAGTGCATTTTCCTACTTGTCAGTTGAGTCCCTTTGTGTTTTACATTTATTACCTGTAAATGTCTCAAAATACAAGTCTTGGTAAGAAAGACAATTGTAATTTGAAATACATATCAGAAGCCTTGGTATTGTAAAAAAAAAAAAAGTTTGTTAAATTACAAATGTTTATCAAAATAATCAAATAGCATTCTCCACAATATGTTACGATGGTGACCTGGAAGTGCAAACTATTCCATAAAACAAATTACAATTACAGAAAACAAATTAACAATAGACAAAACACTTTACAATTTTAGAAAACACACAAAAAAAGACAAAACCCTTTTACAATTTCATAAAACAATAAAAGCAAAAGCCCTAACAGCTTACAAATTGAGAAAACAAATTAACAATAGACGAAAGAAACACACACACAAAAAAAGACAAAACAACTTATAATAAATACCGGAAAGGGAATGTCCCAAGTCACAGATTGACAGCTAAATCAACCAATCATTTTGTCCACATCCGCTGAATCTTTACTTCCTCATTCAGCACTCTGCGGACATTAACAAAATGATTGTCTTATTTAGCTGTCAATCTGGGATTTGGGACATTCCCTTTCCAATTTTTTTACGAACAAACAATTTCAGACAATACAACAGAAGCGGAACCTACTTACAATTAAAGAAACTGGAAAGGGAATGACTAAACCTGGACTGACAGCAATGATGTTTCATTTCAAGGTTGGTAATGGCGGTCACCAATGAAAAGTCACATATGGACTTTTGGATACAAAATAGTCCAGGATATGGATGTTTCTAAACCAGGGATTTGTGAAGTTGTGTTTACTATTTGCTATTGTTTGCTTTGCATTTAAATGTTTTTTTTACTGTACATTTTAAGTGGTATAGACCAGTAAAACATTATTATCACTGTTAAGTACATACCTAAGTGTTCAGCCAGTATTACAAAAAATAATTTTAAAAAGTATTTAAAATTTCTCGTTAGTTTCCCAAAAAAGTAATTTATTTACTCCATCCATCCATCCATCCATCCATCTTCTTCCGCTTATCCGAGGTCGGGTCGCGGGGGCAACAGCCTAAGCAGGGAAGCCCAGACTTCCCTCTCCCCAGCCACTTCGTCCAGCTCTTCCTGTTCGACCCCGAGGCGTTCCCAGGCCAGCCGGGAGACATAGTCTTCCCAACGTGTCCTGGGTCTTCCCCGCGGCCTCCTACTGGTCGGACGTGCCCTAAACACCTCCCTAGGGAGGCGTTCGGGTGGCACCCTGACCAGATGCCCGAACCACCTCATCTGGCTCCTCTCGATGTGGAGGAGCAGCGGCTTTACTTTGAGCTCCTCCCGGATGGCAGAGCTTCTCACCCTATCTCTAAGGAAGAGCCCCGCCACCCGGCGGAGGAAACTCATTTCGGCCGCTTGTACCCGTGATCTTGTCCTTTCGGTCATAACCCAAAGCTCATGACCATAGGTGAGGATGGGAACGTAGATCGACCGGTAAATTGAGAGCTTTGCCTTCCGGCTCAGCTCCTTCTTCACCACAACGGATCGATACAGCGTCCGCATTACTGAAGACGCCGCACCGATCCGCCTGTCGATCTGACGATCCACTCTTCCCCCACTCGTGAACAAGACTCCGAGGTACTTGAACTCCTCCACTTGGGGCAAGATCTCCTCCCCAACCCGGAGATGGCACTCCACCCTTTTCCGGGCGAGAACCATGGACTCGCACTTGGAGGTGCTGATTCTCATCCCAGTCGCTTCACACTCAGATGCGAACCGATCCAGTGAGAGCTGAAGATCCTGGCCAGATGAAGCCATCAGGACCACATCATCTGCAAAAAGCAGAGACCTAATCCTGCAGCCACCAAACCAGATCCCCTCAACGCCTTGACTGCGCCTAGAAATTCTGTCCATAAAAGTTATGAACAGAATCGGTGACAAAGGGCAGCCTTGGCGGAGTCCAACCCTCACTGGAAACGTGTCCGACTTACTACCGGCAATGCGGACCAAGCTCTGGCACTGATCATACAGGGAGCGGACTGCCACAATCAGACAGTCCGATACGCCGTACTCTCTGAGCACTCCCCACAGGACTTCCCGAGGGACACGGTCGAATGCCTTCTCCAAGTCCACAAAACACATGTAGACTGGTTGGGCAAACTCCCATGCACCCTCAAGGACCCTGCCGAGAGTATAGAGCTGGTCCACAGTTCCACGACCAGGACGAAAACCAAAATTTATTTACTAGATGTCAGGTTCAAATACAGGACATCTGTTACACAAGACAAAAGGCAAGGAATCAAACAGAGACAGAATTCAATTTGGACTCAATTGAGGAGAGACGGCTTCAACCTGTAACCTCTTACAGTGTCTTAGCACGCTCTGACGAAGAAGGTTCTCGTCTCCTCTTTTAATTCAGATGTTCCATGTTCACGCACCAACATATGTCCCAATAGGAATGGGGAGGTATGTAAAACAGTCATTGTTTTCAGTCGCTTTGAAGTCCAAGAAGAGGACTTCTCGGGCTTGGCTCTTCCTGGATCCAGCTGGGGCAGGTGTTGGAGGACAATGGACAACCCCTCCCGTCTCCTGTCCACAGTGACTTCAAGAGGGCAGCGTGTCGTAAATAGCGTTGACCAAATAGTTGGAAGAGAGTTTGTGAATTACTTCAAAGAGAGTTCGTTTAACACTTCAAAGAGAGTTCCTCCAGGAGTTGAGCACATCCTGCCATCTGTCCGTGCTGAAATCACAGTGGCATTTCACGAGCCTTCATCCTTTTGTTAGGCCTCGAAATACAGCATTCATAATACAACATTTCTTTTGTGATAACTTACAAACAATTATTCCAACATTTCCCCCCTGTTTATCGCAAAAACGTTCCCATAATCTCCTTATCCCTAATAACTTCTTCTTGCTATTTTCAGTTAATGGTTAATTTCCTTACGACAAAGTTATGTTTACACTCAGAGTTCAACATCAATTTTTCTCATTGTTACTCGGGTCTGGAAACAGATCAGGAACACCATCCAGGTAGGTATCCCCATCATCAGATTCATCTTCCTTATCGTCCGCCAGGAAGTGCATCTGAACAGCTTTATCATCTGCTGGGCTAATCGCTGTGGTAATCAGACGGTTAAGCAGAGAACAGACAGGGAATACAACAACATCCACACAACGTCAGTATTGCTGAACACGGCCATAGATACTAGAATTGATGATACCAAAGACTTGTATTTGCCGAAACCGTCCATCCACCCATCCCACATAGATGTATCTATGCCTGAGTGCTCTTTCATTTTACCGTTGAGGGTGCGAAGGCCTTCCAGTGCTTTGGTCAGGCTACCTTCTGCATCGGTGTTATTTGGTATGAACGTGCAACACTGTTCACCAAATATTGCGCACACACCCCCTCTTTCCGCTAACAACATGTCCAGCGCCATACGGTTTTGAAAGGCCATAAGGGAGGTGGCGGCGAGTTGATCAGCGACTGCTTCAAGTCCGGCCTGTGTCCAATTTCCCAATCTCTGTACGTTGTAGTGGACATAGTTTATTCTGTCAACATTCTTGTTAATCGTACACCACCAGTAGACGGATGATTCAAATTCAGCTGCAACTTGATTTACCAATTTATAGTCGTCAGATACACCTCTTGGACACCCATCAATATAAGTTGGATCTACAACACTTTGCCAGTTTACATCATGTCTAATTATTTTCCAATGTTCAGATATCAAACTGTTCAGGCGTGTTAACAATTCTTGTACAAATATTGATACTTTTACTATGTGTATGCAGTTATCTGATGATACATTTCCTAACTGTTGTACAGAGCCTTGCATGTTAATGCAGGTATAATTAGCTTTTTTCACATATTTATCAAATATTGGTTTCTGTTTTGTCTCTTTAGCTACAGGGTCAATTTTGTTTTGCTCATTACTTCAATTCAACTTTTTTTTGACTCATCTTGAGTAATTGTCTGGGCTTATACATACAACACAATCCGTTTTTGTAGCCTTTCCCACTTGCTCCGCCATAAGGAACAAATTAATTACCAAAACAGGAACCAATTATTAACAAACTTTGACACACCATCAAATGGTATGCTTACAACTTTGTCACAGTGGAATTTGTAGTGTGCTAGTTAACATGTCCCTTTGATAACACAAATACAATTCCAAATACTTTTTTTCCATTATATGACCTTTTTAAATACAATCCCAAATACTTTTTCCCATTATATGACCTTTTTACTATGTGCTAAGTGTACTCAGCTTGGTCTTTCCACTATCTTTCAAATGGTGTTAGTCCTGTTGTACTTGTAATGTTAATGTACATTTTTACTAAATATTTGCATAATGCTTTTGCTACTGTCAGCACATCTGCTTTTCCTTTAGGAAATATTTCTATCTACTTTGAAAATGCATCTACTATGACCAGACAATAATGTTTTCCTTCACTCTTATTTAGTTAATTGCATAGATGTTTTATACAATTTTTTTTATAAGAATTAAACTATAGGAAGTATAGTACTTCTGTATAAGGGCATTCATATTCCTCCTGTTGAGCCATGAGTTCAACCTTGGCTCAATATTGCTGCTCACTTATACCGATTTTTCTTTGTAAGATTGGTTTATTGTCTGGACATACATAGATGTCTTTTTTGTTCAACATCATCCTCATAATTTATTTGTATTCCTTTCATTGCTTGTCTCAATATATTGGTCAACTTGTTTTTGTAGTTCTTACAGCGTTTTTCAGCATTCTCTGTTCTTGATTTGATAAACGCCTTACAAAGTCTATTTTTCTTTTTACATGCATTTTTCAAACTGTTTATCATCCAAGGTGCATTATTTTGCCTTTGTTTAGATCTGCATGGAACCTCAGGACAATGCTTGTTATACATATTACTTTATGCATTTTTTAAGTAATGTTTTAAACTCACTTAACTGTCTATATGCTACTTAATCTATACTTTTAAACTCTGAATTTACATTCTTCCCATTGTTTATATTTTTATTTGCAATTATTATTCAATAATATTTAAAGCAATCAGTTGTCTATCGCTAGCTGATAGTTTTCCTGATTGCCATACCTCATTTATTTTATGTTATGTCCTTATCTTATCTTAGCTCAACACTCAGATGTATGGTGTTGCAAATGTCTAAAACATAATCTAACTTAAGAATGTTATACTACACTTCAAAGTTAAACCTACTTTAAATTTACATGTAATAAATTCACTTTCACACCTCCCCCACTGCGCCACGCACACACACACACACACACACACACAAGGTGGTGTGTGAGGGCGTGAGTGCACTTCTTAGGGCAAAGGTCAGCAACACTTGAGCTTCTCTCCTTTTTTTTTTCTGTTTTTTTTTTCTTCTTTCCTCAGCTAATAAACATGTAACCCACTTTATAATTTTATCATACTATACATCTCAACTCTTATTATAGTTATTAATCTAGGTTTTTATTTATTCCATTATTTAATTATACATATATATATTTGTATATATAAAAGCGCTCTTTATATATCCAAACATACATGTATATCTTCAGTCTACCTTTTCTTCATCTCTTATTTCAATACCCCCATTATCTCTCTTTCGCATTAGTTTATTTCATTTTGCATTAATTCTTATTGATTTTTCCCCATTTCTTCATTTATTTTTACTTTTCTCTCACGTTAGCACTTTGAGATTATTCTCCTATTTGCTTTTTCCTTTAACCTATTTTTATTTTTATTTGAACCTCCAGGGTTTTTACACAATTTGTACCTGGAAAGATACACACTTAAACACACACTAACAAACAAACAAACAAACACATTTGCAGTGATCTTACCACCAATGGCATACGCTGACAACATGACTAATTGGTGTCGTCTTTTAACAGTCATGCTGAGTTACTTTGATTTTTTTTTTTCCCAGGACAGTTTCTTGCAAAATGTCCTTCTCTGCTTCAACGCCAACATGCAGTCGGGTGTAACCGCTGACGTTGTGGTTGTTGTCTTCTATTTTGGTTTAAATAGATTGTAATAGACCATATTAGATCTGCGTTTCTTTGTGTCCCTCTTTCCATTTTGAGAATTTGGAGTAATCCGTCGCCCCCTCCTACAGAGCCGAAACTTATAAGGATTACTTTTGTCTTTGTTGTAAGATAGTGGTTTAATTTATTATTGTGGTACACGTCGCTTCTACTGGAGATGGTTCCCCAGTGGAGGTGTCTTGCCTAGAGCATCCACAATAACCCACTATTTACTTCTCACAACTTTAATATGGAGTGATAGCCTAATGGCGATTACTCCCACACACTCTCACATTCACACCTTTCAGTATATTGATCTACGGAAATTTCAATGTATATTACATGCGGACTCCGTCGCCCTCCAGGTTATTGTTTTTTCACGGACAAAATTCTGTTTTTTATTCTGAATAGACCATTTTAGGTCTGTTGGACTCCGACGTCCCCAGGATAATGGTTCACGGATATTTCAAATTATTGTGGGCTCCGACACCCCCTAGTATGTCTGTTTATGGATATTACGGATTCCAGTTTTCGCGGTTCCGTTAACCTGCAGTCTTTTTGCCTCTTCAGTTTTTATCTTAATTCAGTTTTTATTTAAAAATTTAATACTCACGGACGTTGGACTCCGACGTCCCTCTAATTTGGCCTTTTTACCTGTTAGAACCTAGGATTTACAGGGTTTGTCTATGCGTCGTAACCCTCAGTCACACGCTTTCTCTCAGTCGTTTCTTTCTTCGTCAATTTAAAACGTACTCACTGCTCTCTGCCTTCCTTCCTGTTGTCCTCGGATTTTCCGTCAGTCTTTCAATTCCAGCCCGAAATGAAGAAAAAGCAGTTCCTCAATCAGGATTTGTTTGCCATGGTCCTCTGGTTTCACTCACTCATGCTGGAATCGTCAGACGTGTTGGAATCCGGCTCGAAGGACCAATTAGATGTCAGGTTCAAATACAGGACATCTGTTACACAAGACAAAAGGCAAGGAATCAAACAGAGACAGAATTCAATTTGGACTCAATTGAGGAGAGACGGCTTCAACCTGTAACCTCTTACAGTGTCTTAGCACGCTCTGACGAAGAAGGTTCTCGTCTCCTCTTTTAATTCAGATGTTCCATGTTCACGCACCAACATATGTCCCAATAGGAATGGGGAGGTATGTAAAACAGTCATTGTTTTCAGTCGCTTTGAAGTCCAAGAAGAGGACTTCTCGGGCTTGGCTCTTCCTGGATCCAGCTGGGGCAGGTGTTGGAGGACAATGGACAACCCCTCCCGTCTCCTGTCCACAGTGACTTCAAGAGGGCAGCGTGTCGTAAATAGCGTTGACCAAATAGTTGGAAGAGAGTTTGTGAATTACTTCAAAGAGAGTTCGTTTAACACTTCAAAGAGAGTTCCTCCAGGAGTTGAGCACATCCTGCCATCTGTCCGTGCTGAAATCACAGTGGCATTTCACGAGCCTTCATCCTTTTGTTAGGCCTCGAAATACAGCATTCATAATACAACATTTCTTTTGTGATAACTTACAAACAATTATTCCAACACTACTACTCTAAAATATGTAATTACTAGTTAAAGTAATTAATGCAATACTTTTTTTCTTTAACTTTTACATATCTGCTGTATGCAGTTCAGAGTTGTAGTTGTAGTAGAGTGTGGGCCTTTGCATTGGTAGTCTGTGAGGAGTGACTGAGTGGAAGGAAATGTTTCTGACGGGAGCTATAATATATATAATAAAATGATTGAAAGTGCATCTTTGACTTTGTCTCTCCTTGTCCACAAATAGGGTTTTGTAGAATGACATTATTATTATTACTTCACTGAATTGTTCTTCATTATTCCCTGTAGTAGTTGTGCATTACGTGTGTGTGTGGTGGCTGATGCTTGTACTCGTACAAATCTACTTCCTGAAGTGAATTTGCTACGATTCTGAAGTCTTGTTGACATCAAAACAACGTCTTCAAAATTAGCGTGCCGCATTAGATCAAAAGTAACAATAACAGCGTTCTAATGTACATAAAGGTACTTAGATTATTCATTACTGGAAAAGCTGCGTTTGTAATGCTGTTTTGTAATGTCATGGGCCATATGTTTCACACCCCTAGAGCTTAGGCTCTGGAACGTTTTTTGTATTGTAAAAAAATGCACCCAAAGAATAGGTTGCTTTAAGAATGTCAAATACTGTACAGGTGAAACTCCAAAAAATTGAACATCGTGCAAAAGTCCATTCATGTCACAAATTTAACTTAAAATTTGAAACTAAAATGTGACAAACTCATTTTATGCAAAGTGAGATATGTCAAGCCTTTGTTATACTTTTAAAGATCATGGCTTATAGTTTTTTTAAACCTGAAATTTTCTGTGATTTTCAATTGGAGGTTTTCATAAATTGTAATTGATAATCCATCCATCTATCCATTTTCTACCATTAAAATTATATCAAAAGAAGGCTTGAAATCTTTTGAGTTGCATGTTATGAGCCTATGTCATATATGTATTTAACCTTGTAAATTTAATTGCTAATAAACAAACCTTTGCACGATATTCTAATTCTTTGAGTTTCACCTGTTATTACTTTGCTATATTTCTCATTCATTTATTACTCCGTTTCAAATAGTTAAGGTATGGGTGCGAGTCCAACTGTGTTTTTATTGCTATTGAAGTTGTAAAAGTAGGTCTGAACTTTTAATAGTATTTAGGACTGCAGTAGTCCTTGCTAGTCTACTCTTAACTGAATGTGAGGTTGTCAGGTGTACTGCCTGGCAGTGGATTACAAAAACCTTCCCTTTAGGAAATCAGTTTAACTACATAGCTATGCAGTTTCTTTGAGTTTCAGATAGAGATCACATGCCGACTGCTAGTGGGCTGGCTTCTGTAACTGATTGTCCTCCTTGGCGAAGTCCAAGTATACCTGGATGTTTGGGTCTCCATAAGAAGTCACTGCTAGACGAGCCTCAGCAAAGGCCTCTAATTCAGCCTGTTAAATTTTAAATCCGCAGTCTCTGGATCCAAACTTATAGTATATTAAAAAAAACTAAATTGCATTTCTTTAGATAATTTAGATAAAAATATTAACCGTATGGAATGTATTACCTGTGTGGTAAGTAGTAGAGTTCATTGGGCACTCCTCATCATGGACATGATGCTGTTTTGGAAGGGCAGATCCTACGACTGTTCCACAGTCTCACACACTCATCCAAGTCCCTCTGTATAACATCACTAAAACAATATCTCTATAGATAGGGATGCAATGACTTTCGCTGAAGTATACAGCATCTCTGAGGTTAGAAAATAGCTCCATGACTGAAACACATGACTGAAGAATAACATTTAAGAAAGGTAAAGGTTACTTATAAATTATTTTTTAATGGGCAGTGGGCACTTACCTTCCCTTTCTGAATATTGACCACCAGGACTCAATTCGCTGGTTGGTTGTGGATGAACGATACATGTGGCTGGATGCTCCAGAGAAATAGTGGCGGCGTAGGGTACACTGAATTGCAGGCATGGTTTTGTTCTCTGTACCACAATCCCTTCCTATTCACCAAGGTACCTCACACTTGACAGGAAATAGTGAGCTATCACAGCTGGATTATTGTTTGTTGGTCCACATGCAAGCCACAGTACTTAACGTAAAAATCCATCAATGCACCCGACAGGGCCAAATCGAATGGCTTCAGTTAATCATAACCATCAGCATACCACACAAAAATGTATCCCACAGAGTGATATGTTTTTTTTACACATCCTCAAGCATTAAGCTTCTGGAGAAAAGTCATCATATTATCCCTCTTCACTCACAAATTGTACTTTTGTTTGAGTACCTGCCACATCGTACGGTAACCAAACAGCTGCCCGGGTCCCCGAAGTTCCAATCAAATTGCCCGAATGATAGCGTTTGTAAAAGAGTAATCCTTTCTTCGATAAAACCTGGCCTCATTCAGTTTGCCTTTCAGAGACCTCAAGCTAATGTGTACGCCATGTAAACATGGTATCATGTCAACGATTACACCGTACGAGTGTCCTGCATTAAAATATGTAATACATTGCTGTGATACACTTGGTTCTTCAATCGGCTCCATGTTCCTTAAACACTGCAGTGACCGACCACATGAGCAACAAAATTGTGTCTAGCGGCTCATACTGTATATTTTCCACAATATTGGCAAAACATCTCAAAGGCGACCATTATCCACCTTAAAATGAAGCGCTCAAAACCTCACCTCCTGTCAGTCCGGGTTTGGTCATTCCCTTTCCGGTTGAGTTAATTGTAAATTGGTGCGGCTTCTTATGTAGAGTTTTATGAAATTGTAAGTTGTTTCATAAAGAAACGGGAAAGGGAATGTCTCCAATCACAGATTGACAAGTCAGCCACTCATTTTGTTCATGTTCGCACAGTGCCGAATGAGGAAGTAAAGACTCAGCGCATGTGGACAAAATGATTGGTTGATTTAGCTGTCAATCTGCGATTTGGGACATTCCCTTTTCAGTTTGTAAAATGTAAGTTGTTTTGTCTTTTCTGAAATTGTAAAGTGTTTGTCTTCTGTTTTTTTTTCTTTCTGAAATTGTAAAGTCTTTTGTTTTTATGTTTTATGAAATTGGGAATTTTTTTGTCTTTTGTTATTTAGTTTTTTGTAATTGTAATTGTTTTCCTGAAATGTTAGTGTTTTGCTCTTCCAGGCCACCGTAAGTTACTGAGATATGCAGGCATGGGAAATGTCCGCGAAAACTCGGAAATCTGCGTTTTTAAACATTTCTTCAAAATATCACTTCCGCTTTTTTTTAATGAGTTATCAGAATACGATCTCAACAAAATTTGCTCTCCTCAGCTGCAAGTACTGTGCTCGCTGTTCTTCTTGCCTTAACACTGCATTGAGTTAGAGGACGAGTAGACGATCAGGGACACCGAAACAAGCGCGCTAGTTTGCATAGTTAGCATGATCTAGCTAGCTTATTTGTTGTTGCCTTCGTTCTATCTCTCTGAACCACAACATTGACAGCCATCTACTATGCTGATAATCATATTCGGATGATTACAATCCGAACACTGCTAGTTGTAAACCAGTTGTAGTTCTAGAGTATTTATTAGGAGCCAACAAGAAGGTATATTTTTGACTTGACGGATGTAAACAGAGGTTACAACACCGGAAGTATGTTACCCGAGGGTGGGTGTCTACAGGATACAGTTGCCATATAAGAAACTTTTTCTGAGTTCTTTGCATGCATGTTATAGAATTTAGCATTACATTTGAGCTCTTATGCATTACGTTCTAACAATTTGTATGTTTTAACTGTTCCCCATTTACGGACTGAATTTGGCAAAAGAGCTTTTGGCATTGCTGCCCCTATGGCATGGAATGCATTGCAGACGGAACTGAAACTCACTGAACTACTTCCATTTGGAGACTTCCGTTCTGTCCTGAGGGACAAACAGCAAGAGACTTTTGCACAGTGCCTGTGTTTTTAAAAGGTGTAAATCTTTATTGTTTTACAGTTCTCTTTTATGTATTTCAAAATGTATGTCTCAACATATTACTTTTTTGAAACTGCTCTGTGACATGTGCTGTTGACCTCTTGGCCAGGTCACCCTTGTAAAAGAGATCCTGATCTCAATGGGTTTCTTATCTGGTTAAATAAAGGTTCTATTTTACCCAAAAGGGACAAGCAGTAAAAAATGGATGGATGGATATATTATCTACTAAAAAAACTTAAACATTTTGTGGTACTTTACATGGGACATGTAAGTGTCAAAAAGAAAGCCTAAAGAGGCCAGTAGATGAGAATAAATCTAAAGGTAAAATATAGTGTAGAAATGCACCCAATTACAATAAATTAATCTCGATTTTCAACACTTTCTTTCAGGGCCCGCATGCCATCACTTTGTGACAATTATTCTCTTTTTTAGGTCTGCCCCCCCCCAATTGTTGTGAATCTTAGAATACTACCAGTGGCCATCCATGAAAATACATATTGTAAAAAAAAAAGCACATTTATTGCTTAATGCATTATCTGAACAGCTAAAGCTGTTATCCATGTATTTTGTGATTTTTTTTTTCTGTCTTTCTGCATCCCCAGAAAAAAGTGTTTTTGGATCGACTTGTCTAAAACAATAG
>NC_084557.2:29305691-29335691 GCF_033978685.3 Nerophis lumbriciformis | reverse complement strand
ATTAACTGTGATAAGTTATTATAATTGTTTTACAGCCTTCTTTTTTCCTTCTACAACATATTTAGTAGTCTTGTCAAACTTACAAAGCACCCACTCTCTGTTTCACCGCTCTTTTCCAGCTAGCTAGCTGCTAAGTTGGCGAAGCTGAACTAGTCCCGGTCCAAAGCTACTGTGCTGTTTGCCGCTCAAAAGCTAACTCGCTTGTTGCTAAAATAGAAAAGCTAAGCTAGTTCAGGTCCGAAGCCACTGCGCTCTGAAGGCGCTTACTCCCTCACGTCGCTGTTACTGTTAACCTATTGCTCCGAAGACAACAAGAACTCGACTCTGTGAAAGAAACAACGTGAGTATGGCTCCCTGTTCTTCGTGCAGCATTCTCATGCATAGGTTGGCCCTTGTAGAGTGCCGTGACCGCCAGAGTAATTTCGTAACTTTAGACGCCGCGGAGCTGACTAGCCCAGTTTGTAGCAGCCCGGAGCGGCCTACAAGCCACGGTGAACCGGTTGAGACATAGTAGGCATAATATATTTAGCCCTTTAGCTCGTCCCACACCCCAGTCTACCGAACACCACACCTTAGTCATAGGGGACTCCATCACCCGGAACATACAGTTTAGTAAACCAGCCATAATTAAATGTATTCCCGGGACCAGAACACCCGGCATTGAAGCTAGTCTTAGGGAACTGACTTGCAACAGGCCAAGTA
Organism: Nerophis lumbriciformis; assembly: GCF_033978685.3. Taxonomy (NCBI): domain Eukaryota; kingdom Metazoa; phylum Chordata; class Actinopteri; order Syngnathiformes; family Syngnathidae; genus Nerophis; species Nerophis lumbriciformis. The sequence continues at coordinate 29,334,989 of NC_084557.2, read as the reverse complement.
AATACATAAGACAGGCTAATCGCACCACTAGCTACGCGAACATAGTTGTACACTTCGGCTCCAATGACACTAGGACAGGGGTCTGCAATCCGAAATGTTCAAAGAGCCAGTCCAAAAATACAGAAAACAAATTTGTCAGTATATATATATATATATATATATATATATATATATATATATATATATATATATATATATATACGTTACTATTAAAATACTGTAGAGTAGGATACTACTACTTTTGTTGTACACAATGGGCAAGCTTGTCCGCCACTTTAATAAGCAAGTACAGTGCAGGTTAATCGATGTCCTCGGCACATTGTTCAGTTATTTGCACAACTTGACAACCCAAACGACCAGATTTGAATTGTTCAAGCAAATACATAAATATATAAATATATATATATATATATATATATATATGTATATATATATATATATATATATATATAGTATATGAAGTTTGTATATATATATGTAGTTTGTAGTAGAGTTTGTTTCTTGATGTGACCATTTTGGTCATATATTATTCAACATTTGAAAAACAAATGCACACGGTAAGGTTAGTGTGGAATGTATTTATTGATATATTCATGGAGTGCGGGTCTTGTTGTGAATATGGTTTTTGAGATGCTCTGCAATAACCTTCATAAAAATGGTTTCAAGACAACTTCAAAAATGTGTTATACTTTATACTTAATATTCTAGTCAACAACATTTACTCTAATTTTAGTCGACCAAAATGTTGAGGAATTTAGTAGACTAAAACTAAATCAATTTTAAATGATTAAAATATAACTAAAACTAAATCAAAAACTGCTGTCAAAATTAACACTGTGGGGAACTCATGCATCTTTGCATGCGCGTCTCTTAATATAGCACAATGTTCTCTACTGCTGACCTCTGTGTCTGATCCCGCTGTGGAGACCTGCCCATTTCATTAGCATTTTGGAGCAGTGAGCCTGGCTTTAGAGGCAATATCCCTGTCAGCAGATTAATCTAATACCTTACCGTACAGAGACCCCACATACATCACACACAAATGATACAAAATGACTGATGTAGACAAATAAGAGTATGTTCCCAATTTTCAAGAAAAATCGTTATACACAGGGTGCTAACACACTTAAAGGACATTGTCAAATTAACAGAAGAGGAATTTTCTTTTGGCAGTAATGCAACCTTATGTCCTGTTTGGTTCCAAGTCCAGTTATCACTATTCATTCTGCCGAGTAATTCCTTGTTCCAGTACAGTTATTGTCTTGTCCTTTTTCGTATCGGTAACAGAGTTTTGTTTCGCACCCAGAAACAAATTGTAATAGAACTGTGCAGAAGAGATCTGTTTTGCTAATTAGCGAGGTAGCGAGTAGACCTATGTGTTAAAAGTGGAAGAGAGAAGTGTGTCAAGCTTCATGAAATCAAATACCAGCGGTCATGAAAGGTAAAGTATTCGCTGTGCAAGACAGATCCGCCACCACAAGCCCAGAGTGTGTATTACCACCGCATGCAAGGCATGCAAAAAACCTCCACAACCGAGTTGCAACCCAACTTTTGTCACGTCTATAAGTGCTAAGAAGACAGAGGTTAGACACATTATTTTCTGTTACTTTGCTTTCCTGGTGAAATACCCAAACCAGTGATGTATAAAGTGTGGCCCGTGGAATGAAACCATGGCACATTGTAGAAATGATGAACATCACTTCCTATTAGCGGGAAAGGACTAACAAAAAAATAAAAACAAAATGCTTCTGCTACTGTTTTTTTTTTTTAACAATTTTGAAGTCTTCCTGACCACTGATTGTGATCACAACTCCAGAAGAGTTTGCTGACATCTTTGAACTGCTCTTGTGGGAGGCACAGATTTGCTTAAAAAAGCTAACTGGTAGCCTCTCGGCTACCAAAAAAATCGAACTATACAATTGAATAGATCCATATACTTTATCAAGAAAGTCAAGTCATTGACCGGCTAACTTGACCACCGCGCATATATAATGGGAAGGATGTGATAAAATCCAAGCAAATCCTGACATTTAGTGTGTGCTTGTAAATTTAAAATCGAAAAAGTGCTTTCTTGACTGCTTGGGTTCCTTCCGGGCACTCCGGCTTCCTCCCACCTCCAAAGACATGCACCTGGGGATAGGCTGATTGGCAACACTAAATTGGCCCTAGTTTGTGAATGTGAGTGTGAATGTTGTCTGTCTATCTGTGTTGGCCTTGCGATGAGGTGGTGACTTGTCCAGGGTGTACCCCGTCTTTCGCCCGAGTGAAGCTGGGATAGGTTACAGCACCCCCCGCGACCCCATAAGGGACACGCGGTAGAAAATGGATGGATGGAAGTTGTGGTCAGTTGGGAAAATGTGATTGTGAGCAGCACACAATAATGACAAACTATCACCTTTTCTTCAACGCTATGTTTGTTTGATTGAACAGGCAGTCATTCCAGTGAGAGTCACCACAATCTCAATTGAAAGGCTCCAGCAATTTTTTCCCCATAAGATTTGAAAGTATAAAGTAAAAGCTAATCCTAATCCTTGTCCTATTTTAGGTTGGGACAAGCACTCATATGGTTACCATGGAGATGACGGCCACTCCTTCTGCTCCTCTGGGACTGGCCAACCTTATGGCCCAACTTTCACCACTGGTGATGTGATTGGCTGTTGCGTTAACCTCATCAACAACACTTGCTTTTACACCAAAAATGGCATCAGTTTAGGTCAGTGGAGGTGGATGAACATGATTTAGAAAATAATATTCTAAAAATTCCTTGTTGCCTCCTTGAAATCATCATGCGTATTCATTGAAATGTTTCCTTTTGCTTTCAAAGGTGTGGCTTTCACAGACCTTCCGGTAAGTATTTTGTATCACATAAGTGCTTTGACTTTGACTTTTATTGAAAAACTCTTGTGCCATTCACTAGAGGTGGGAATCTTGGGGCACCTTACGATTCGGTTACGATTACGATTCAGGTGCTACGATTCGATTAAAAATCGATAATTGATGCATTTTATGTATTTTAATGCAGTTTTACATTTATTTTCGTTTCACTAAATAAGCATTTATCACTTGCAACTTTAAAAAACAGTGCATTTGTAATAAACAGTTAAATAAATTCCCACATTAATGGAAATATGTGCAAAACTGGAACATAAGTGCCCTAAAATAAAGGAGCTGGTCCGATCTCTCGGTTATGTGGCTCGCTGCGGTCAACCAAATTTTATAACTGTCAGCATTACTTTATTTACAATTAATAAATCGATTATTGATTATTGACGTTTACTAATCGATTTTATAATCGTCCATGTCCGAATGGCGATGCATCTAAAAATGTATTATTTCCCTACCTTTACCATTAACTGTCATGTAAGCATATCTTCTTTATGAGAGTATTGTGTGATTTGATTGTTTCCGTAGCTAAAAATGTTTAAAGTTAACATTATTTTACAAACTATGGTATTTATTTTTTTTGTTTTGTTTAGTGTTTTTTGCAAGCATCAATTGAATCAGCTTGCTGTTAACACTAAACAACTGTTCAAGCAAGGCACATTATTATAATGACGGTTTGCTTAACAAACATAGTGGATTTATTTGATCTATTCATGATAACAACACTTAATTTAGATGAAACTGAAACAACTTTCTAATTCAACAACTTTTCTACCTTCCTGTTGAACCAGCCCAATCTGTATCCCACTGTGGGACTTCAAACTCCTGGTGAGATTGTTGATGCAAACTTTGGACAGCAGCCATTTGTCTTTGACATTGAGGACTACATGAGTGAATGGCGAGCTAAGATCCATGGTATGATCGCTCGCTTTCCAATAGGAGAACGATTGGGTGACTGGCAAGCTGTCCTGCAAAAGTAAGTTACCTTCTGTAAATGTCAAGTCAGGGTATATGAAAGTATTCAGAACCCTTTAAATGGTTCACTCTTTGTTTCATTGCAGCCATTTTATTTCTCATTAATGTACACTCAGCACCCCATCTTGACAGAAAAAAACAGAAATGTAGTTTTTGCAAATATATTTAAAAAAAAACACCTCAAAAATCACATGAACATAGGTATTCAGACCCTTTGCTCAATACTTTGTTGATTCACCTTTGGCAGCAATTACAGCCTTTTTGCATCCAGGATGTTTCTGGACATTGCTGCATTCATTTTAGTCTAGTCAGGGTAGTGACCAAGAACCTGGTGGTCATTCTGTCAGAGCTACAGCATTCCTCTGTGGAGAGAGGAAAACCTTCCAGGGCAACAGCCATCTCTGCAGCAATCCACCAATCAGGCCTGTATGGTATAGTGGCCAGACGATAGCCATTTCTTAGTAAAAAGTTTGCTAAAATGCACCTGAAAGACTCTCAGACCATGAGAAACAAAATGATCTGGTCTGATGAGACAAAGATTAAACTCTTTGGTGTAAATGCCAGGTGTCTCGTTTGGAGGAATTCAGGCACCGCTCATCACTAGGTCAATACCATCCCTACAGTGAACCAGGATTTCAGCAGCAAGAACTGGGAGACTAGTCAAGATAGAGGAAAAGATAAATGCAGGAGAATACAGAGACATCCTGGTTGTAAACCAACGCTTCCCCTCCAATCTAATGGAGCTTGAGAGGTGCTGCAAAGAGGAATGGGCAAAACTGCCCACAGATAGGTGAGCCAAGCTTGTGGCATTGTATTCAAAAAGACTCAAGGCTGTAAATGCTGCCATAGGTGCATCAACAAAGTGTTGAGCAAAGGGTCTGAATACTTACATACATGTGATTTTTGAGTTTTTTTGAAATGTTTAATACATTTGCTAAAAAATCTACATTTCTGTTTTTTTCTGTCAATGTGCTGAGTGTACATTAATACAAAATAAAATTAACTTTTTTGATTTTAGCAAATGGCTGCAACGAAACAAAGAGTAAACAATTCAAAAGCCTCTGAATACTTCCCCTACCCACTGTATTTAATGATTTTTATATTTTTTCTTCAGTATGGTGTCCAGCTACCTAGTCCACCACGGATATTATTCCACTGCCACAGCTTTTGCCAGAGCCACCGAGACCATGATACAAGAAGACCAGACATCTATAAAGAACAGACAGAGTATGTATATGAAGTACACTCACAAGTCCATTTCTTTGACAGCTGGGTCTCGTTGTAAAGCACTTTGGGTGTATGGATAATCGCTGCATAAAATCAAATTCATTATTGTTATAATTTAACTAATATTTATTAAAGATGAGTAAATGACGCCTCAGTGAGTGTATGGCACACTCACTAGCTGTATTGACACAACTCTGATACTGTGTTGCTGTTTTATAGGGATCATCCGCTAATTCATGGATTAAAAATGTCATTACATTTGATTAATGAATATTTCATTGTTGTTAGGGCTGGGACGATAAAACGATACACAGTATCACTCTTTGTGATTTATAAGGCATCCGTGCTTCGGTATCGTTTGACCAGTCATATTTAACATATATTCTGTATTTTCCCTGCTACGTGTCCTTCATTACCAAATAAGATAGCTACTAACTCTCTAAACTCTACTATTACACATGTGTTCTGGTAAAGTATGAAAATGTTAAACATAAAATGTAAATTATGAATATGTTAAACACAAAACGTAAATTATGAATATGTTAAACCCATTTCTTCTTAAGTATTGGAAAATGGTAAAGTATGAATATGTTAAACACAAAACATAAGGACAGTAATTGCTGAGACATGGAAATGTTGTCGAATTAAAATAAGATCTGCTTCTTCCGACTCCTTTTCAGATAGTGAATTGAGTGATGTTCTGTCAAACATGTTTGAAATAAACAAAAATCTTTAACATTATTATCATCATTCCTCCGTTGCTGCTTTACCTCTAAAAGCACAATATTGGTAGGAAAATGTGAAGCCTTTATTCATTAAAAGGTATACAAACTATGGTTTTACCGGACAATTTAAAGGGTTCAGTGAATGCAACAAGGCAAACATATTTAACTCCCTTATAAGTACCACTTTACTTTTTGGCGTGTGTTTTGCTTGTGTAACACCCATCTGATTTTATAGTGTAAATTACACTTATTAATTTTTGCAAACAGGAATACAGAAACTGGTGCTGGAAGGACGTGTGGGTGAAGCCATCGAAGCCACTCAGCAACTTTATCCTGGCCTGTTAGAACACAACCCAAACCTTCTATTTATGTTGAAGTAAGATGGCATGTTTAAAGCTCGGAATGTATTATAAAAAACGTAACACCATTATGCTCTGTCCTCTAGGTGTCGTCAGTTTGTGGAAATGGTGAACGGTACAGACAGTGAGGTTCGCTGCTTGACCATTCGCTCTCCCAAGTCCCAGGGCAGTTACCCTGCCTCACCCAATCTTAGCCCTCGCCAGAGTGCTGGAAATTCACACTCGCACACTGGAGGTACACTTGCTTTTATAAGTTAAAACAGATGTATTTTCAGAAAGATGAATGCATGCATTTTTCTCCTGACCCAGGTGTAGACAGCCCAACCTGCAGTAACGGGGTGACTCCCACCAAAAAATCAAAGAGCCACAGCAGTGTTATTAGCAGCATCGTCAAATACCCCAGCACATCCTCCTCAGCCTCCTCGTCAACCTCCTCCTCACCTTCATCCATCAACTACTCAGAGTCTAATTCCTCTGACTCCACCAAGAGCCAGCCACACAGTGCCAATAGCAACCAAGAAACCAGGTCGGAATGCTCACTTGTGATCTGGTGTCAAGTAACTGGCTTGAAAAAAACTAGTCAAAAAAGTCAATATCGGTTAGTCAGTGTTCTATTAATTTAGGGCCTGATCTACTCAAGGTATGCATGTATTAAAACACCTCCAAACTTGATGGCATGTGCAAAGCTAATCCACGAAGCTTGCGCACTGAGGAGTGCATCTCTTAAAGGGGAACTGCACTCTTTTTGGAATTGTCTCATTCACAGTCCCCTATGTAAGAGAAGAACACATATGTTTTCTTTTTTTTATGCATTTTAATACGTAAAATACGCCATATATCAGATGGCTAGCTTTAACTACAGTCTGGTACAAGCGTCACTGCTTTATGCATAATGTAATTGTACATTGTCCTAATAAATAAATGAAATGAAATGAAAAATGCAGCTAATGGTAGTGCTCTATTGCGCCCATAAAGCACTCTAAAAAGAATCTACAAAACGCCAACAATACTGCATTTACATCTCTTGACCGGAATATTAACCAAATATTAGTGAAATTGTCTGCGACAAGGTGGCGACTTGTCCAGGGTTTACCCCGCCTACTGCCGGAATGCAGCTGAGATAGGCTCCAGCTAACCCCGCAACCCCAAAAGGGACAAGCGGTAGAAAATGAATGGATGGATAGTAATATTGTTATTATAAGCGCTAACGCAGACTACCTATTTTTTGCGGCGTCGTGATCACAACTAGCTTATGCTGCTATATTGACATTTAACTTGGATATTAGAAGGTTGTTGCCATAAACTGAGACGTCGGTAAACTTTGACATTCACCTTAGACCCGGAGATGGCGAGAAAGATGGAAAAAAACGCTAGTTTGCGGCCACTTTTTTTTTTTTTTTTTTTACCTCCGGGTGGATTATGATTAATTCTTCATCTAAAGGGGAAGATATCAACATCCCCTCAGTCAGCATTCCAGTGAGAGCAGACATTGTACCGTAAGTGATTGTGTTATTATGTTTGTAGTTTGTATTTCTTGTTTAGCACTTAGCATTAGTGATGCTTATGTTTCACAAGAGCTGGATCCAATTATCACACAGCTTCTAAAACTTGCAGCTCATCCTCTGTCTATTCAGGCTCAAAAATATACTGTAAGGTTCTGGATCATCATTTGTCCCAAAGTAGTCATTGTTGTCTCTCGTCATTTGTCCCAAAGTAGTCATTGTTGTCTCTCGTGAAGTCTGCCATGATTAGTGGTAGTAGTAGTTGCTGTTGGAGGAGGGAAAAGTTAAATTAATACATCACTGTTACCTTAAAATCACCAAAATACGTAAACATTAAATGTTATTATGAATCTGCCTGTTACTACCTTACACATATACTTACAACATGTACATAAAACGTTGTTTGAGGCTTTTGGTTGTTTTTGGAGCGCTGTGTATGCGGAATAGAGCGACTCCCATTGGCTCCATTGTAGTTGACTTTTGCATTTATTTATGAGTTAGAATGCATAAAAAAACAACATATTTGTGCTTGTCTCATAAGGATTGTGAATGATAGGCAAAATTCCCCCCAAAAAGTGTAGTTCCCCTTTAAATTAGTAAAATAGTGAGCAAAATCCATTAAGCGTGTTTGCCCTCATCCATATGAATAAATGCAGATTATCAGACTGCACAAAGTACTGTGACAGGGAGATACAAATGTGATCATCTCGGGCTCGCAATGTGACTTATCAAGTCTCTAAAATTGTTTGCAGTTGCTGTTTTTGCATCTCTATTTAGCATGTTTAGAAAATACGAACAAGCTGGCACAGCTGTGCTCAAACGGTATGCGGCGGCCATTCTAGCAAGGAGGAGTTAGGCAATTCTCTGTGCATGTGTCAGCATATTTGGACAGACGGAAATGATAAAAGCTGACATTAATCTAACATCAATCCAGCAATTCCATCTTTGAGCTGACGGATGACCTAAGGGCTGATTTGGAGACGGCAGAGACCTAAACAAATTATATCTCCTATATAAAAAATTTAATACAATTCCTGCAAAACTGGATTTTCTTGCATCTAGATCCATCGTGGTTGCAGTGCTGGTATCTCAGAGCCCACCTTTGGCGTGCTAAAAAGTTGGTGCGGTTTAAAAATCACACTGGAGGAGCTTCTATATTGCTCAGAAAAGTTGGTGACCGCATGTTGTTTAGGATTTTAGTAGATCAGGCCCTTAATGTAATGTATGTGACTATACAAACCGAAAAGTATATTTAAAATGACTGAATTATTTTATATTGATTTCAAGATTGTGCAGCTACATTTTAATATAATGTTGACATTTGATGGTGTAATCTGTGCATTTATTCTTGTAATACACAATGTGGACAATTACAGAAGATTTGATCTTTGTAAGATGATTAAAATGTTAACATTTAAAGTGATGGATCATATTTTGCCATGATTACAATCTTTCTGTTTCCTGTTTGTGTTTGGGTATTTCTGTTTAGTGACAGTGAGATGGAAATAGAAGCAGAACACTACACTAATGGGATTGTTGAGGTCTCGTCTGCTCGGATCATGAACGGCACATATAAACATGAAGAGATCCTTCAGCCTGACGACAACAGCATTGGCAATGGAGTTACGGGTACGGAAATGTATTCAGTTGTGCAACACAATTACTCAGTTTCATTTTTCATGTACTCTTTTGTGTTCTTTGCCAATTGCTTACTCCCCTTGTTATGTTTATCAACCAACAAGAATCTTGCTTAATGTATGCATTTGTGTTTTCGCATGTGTGTCTGTCGCCAGAAGATGAGGGATATAGAACTAGCAGACAACTTTGTGGAGGGAACCAGGCAGCCACAGAGAGGATGATACAATTTGGGCGGGAGCTGCAAGCACTGAATGAAAAGCTGTGTCGCGAATATGGCAAGAACACCACACACAAGAAGATGTTGCAGGTATACACACACACACAGCTGTTCTACATCTGTTTAAACTGATGCAAGAACAGTGCCAAAGAGATTTATTCTGATGGCACTAGTTGAACTCCTGATGACAACGTTCTGTTCTACTGCTGGATCAAGATTAATTTGAAATATAAGATTAAAGCTGCTTGATCTTTAAAATTATAATAGGTCAGTTGTAACATTTTCTTTCAGCAACACCTGGATCTGAGGAGTTATGAAAGACACAATTTGCTCCTCTTTTTGCTTCAGATACTTTACATTTCCCAATTGCAGGCTTGTGATTTTTCCGTTTATAGTCGGAAATCCATTTTTTTATCTCTGTAAAAATATAAAAAATATTTTCCGTTTTTCTTTTTTTCTTCTGACCTCGAATGTGTGTTAAAATCTTGATCCGCCTCTTTGCCATACACAACCCATATGACCCATAATCCATTCCGGTTTACGGCTGCCGTGGTAAAAACTACGGTTTTCTATTAAGAATTATTAACTTAAAAACCGAAGCTCCGTAGCGAAGCAACTTCTCGGGCAGGGGACAAAATATACGGGAAACATTAATGATGATTGGTTTGTTTACGTATAAGAAAATCCATGATTGGTTGGTTGGTTTACTATGATGAGTCACGATTGGTTAAGATTAGGTCAAAACATTACGGACAGGCCAATCAGAGGCAAGATAGGGCGGGTCATCGAACCAGGAAGGGAAATCTCAACAGACCTGCACATCCCAAATAGCGATGAGAGAGTCGGATAAGAGAAAAGGGGAATATTCAAGCGGGTGATTTATATATTTAAAAAAAATTAGCGGAAGATGGTAGAGGGATTCTCTTCCTTAGATTTTTCTTTTAGCGATGTAGATGATGTCCAGGAAACCCACAATGAGTCTACTTGGCCACATTTTAACAAATGTATGCATCTTGATAAAACAATGCCCAACATTAATTTTAGTTGTTTACCATGTAAGCCCAAATCAAAACTGCTCTCGACATGGAAGACGTGGAATACACATTTAAGAACACACATGATTGTGGCAGACATGTGATGACTTTTGCTACAGTATAGCCAGTCCAAATGCTAAATTTCATTTTCATTGGTGTTTTAGAACAAGACAGTACCTGACATTTTCTTCATTATTTCCACTGTTTATATTTTGACATTGAATAGTTGAATCAATTTGAAACAAACAACATGACTGCAAAATATTTATTATTTCATGCTATAAATCACAACTGACTATTTAGATGAAGGAAGTTAGCTAATAGAATAAACATTGTTTGTACTCTTTATGATTTTTTGCATTTGGAGCAGTTAGAAGTGGAGAGGGTGTCAAAGAGACTGAAATTGGCTTTACCCAATCCAAGGAAGAATCCACTAAAGCAGAAACAAAAAGGAAAATGCAAGCTGCTCAGAAATTTGCCAGGAAGGCTCATGTCAGAGCCATCAAAGCAAAAATGCCAAAGTAATGTGTGAATGAACCAAAGTAATGTGTAAATAATGTAAATAACGAGATGAACCATCTGTGGCTGTGAAGTGAACACTAGTAAGGTTGTATATACTGTATAGAGTAGGCTAACTCATGTGGTTCCGGTGGATGTGAACACAAGCTGTAATTACTGTAGTGACTAAATAACATAGTGACTGAAACAGACATAGTGATTAATTTGGATGAATGGGGTATGTATTTATGTAAACTCTGTTGATAATTTTTCAATTCTTTAAACATTAAAACATCTTTAAATTGTGATTTTTTTTGTGAATTATTGCATGTAAAATTGCTGAAAAACCAGAAGCTTCGGGGGGGTTTCCCTCCTTGTCCCCCCACCTCCGGCCCCCAGACCCTCGGCTTATTTTCAGTCTTTTCATTAAGTTTAATTCACATGCCTGCAATTGGATGTAATATATTAAGTTCTAAAGGAAGCATTTTTTGTGTTTGGTTTTTATTGAGACTTTTCATTTAGCTTTTCACATTAATGTTCTGTGTATGTGTGTCACTTACTTAATGTTAATTTTAAACAGATTCTTTTTTCCATAGATGACCCAACTTGGTGAAACTGGCTTCCTCTTTAAAGGGACTACAGTCATAATTCTATCACATATACATAATAACCAATCATATATATATATATATATATATATATATATATATATATATATATATATATATTTTTTTTTTTTACCACAACCCATTATTTTTGGAAAGCCTTACAGAATCTTTTTTTTGGGCCCCCCAAAACAACACAATATTTAACATGTAACATACTTTAAAAAAAACAAAAAAACTTTTAGATAAGAAATATTGTATTGTATACAAACAATACAATAGAATGTACTATCAACAACCATCATAGTTTTATGAAGTAATGTAATAATAATGTACAGCATTTACCTTGGAGAGTGGACTCTACAGTACCACCTGTGAACTGCTTCCCACTCAAATACACTAAATTAGCAGCTTCTCCATATTTTCATGGATTAATGTCCGCGGTTTGGATAATATTTTAACATTATTTGCTGCTGTTAGACTCATTCTGCTTCAGTATGGTGCAGGCTAGCAGCGATGCACTCCAACTGCTTTCTCAAGTTGGCTACACTCTCTCTCCGTCATGTTTTTTATTTTGTATCTATTTTATTCAATGAATATCATCTACTTCTTCTCAGCATTGTCCTTCCACACTCACTTTCTTCCTTACCGTGCTTGGACAAACAAAGTTATGTTGATCTCTAGCTATAAGCTAACACTAGCAATTTTTGTTTGCAACTTCAAGCATAACAATTAGCTGAGATAGGTCTTATCTCAAAACACTCTTAAATCGAGGTACAACTGCATTCTGTTTAATCCTGTGTCCCGACTAATTACTGTTTGTCATTATTTGTGGTTATTATTCCCATAATAATGTCACAACCAGGGCAGTTTCTGGAAGTTCTGGGCCTCCTAAAAGAATATCTGTATGGGCCCTTCTACCTCATTCACTATCTGTGTGTGTGGCAGTGTGGGCCCTTCTAATTGTCATCATCCACCCACTCACCCCCACCCCCCAAACAAAGGCAATGGTCACAATGTAACTATTCAAATGGTTCTAAATAATGATTTGATCCCCATCTTGTTTTGTATGTTGACCCCTTTAAAGTCTATCTTTTTGGTAGGTTTGTTTTAGCTGAGAGAGAGATTATCAACCAAAAATTCAGGAAAAACATGAATATGGTTATAAATTACTTTGTATTTGGCTGAATAAAATAAGTATTAAATACTAAAGAAAAAAACGTGACTTAGTACTCGGTGAAGAAACCCTTGCTCGCAAGCACAGTTCGTCACCAGGGTTGTTGTGTACATTTGAGGGATTTTAGTTCACTCCTTTTCACCAGAAGGAGCTGAACTAATTTGTGTACTTTATGGGCTATTAACTGGCCTATCATCCATAATCTGTGGGATACTTTCTCTGAATTTATTAAAAATTAACAAATAAGTATGTTTCTCTCTGTAAAAATAAACCTGCCATAAAAATTATGTATTGTTCATGTCTTTGTAAGGGGGGTACATTTACCAAATTATTTGTTTTAGAATCCTGTAGTTCTAAGTACGTCCCAAAAAGTGTTTATATTGGTGTATCGTATCATTTTACAATACTGAAATCAGTCTAGGTAATTTGTCAGTCAAAATCACTGTAATGTTGTTGAGGTTTTGTGTGTATGTCTTAATGCAGGATGCATTCAGTCTGTTAGCGTACTCTGATCCATGGAGCTGCCCCGTGGGCCAGCAGTTAGACCCCACGCAGAGAGAGTCACTGTGCTCTGCACTCAACAGCGCCATTCTGGGTAAAGAAAAGCACTCACTGGTCATCTATGTAGTGTGTACGATCAAAACACAGTCCGCTGTGTGTATGAAGTGATTTATTTATTTTTGATTGATTGCATTTTTATTAGTAGATTGCACAGTGAAGTACATATTCCGTACAATTGACCACTAAATGGTAACACCCGAATACGTTTTTCAACTTGTTTAAGTCGGGGTCCACTTAAATTGATTCATGATACAGATATATATACTATTTTCATAATACAGTCATCACACAAGATAATCATCACAGTATATAAATTGAATGATTTACATTATTTACAATCCGGGGTGTGGGATATGGGGGGGGGGGGTGTTAAATTTGGTTGGAATCAACACTTCAGTCATCAACAATTGCATCATCAGAGAAAATGACATTGGAACAGTGTAGGTCTGACTTGGTACATATGTACAGCAAGTATTGGACACAGAGAGAGAGATCAGAAATTATAAGAAAAAGTGACTACATTTGATTATTTATGATCCGAGGAGGTATGATGAGGAAGGGAGGGTGTTAGTTTAGGGTTGAAGTTGCCTAGAGGTGTTATTTTAGTGCGGTTTTGAAGGAGGATAGAGATGCCCTTTCTTTTACACCTGTTGGGAGTGCATTCCACATTGATGTGGCATAGGAAGAGAATGAGTTAAGACCTTCGTTAGATCGGAATCTGGGTTTAACGTGGTTAGTGGAGCTCCCCCTGGTGTTGTGGTTATGGCGGTCATTTACGTTAAGGAAGTAGTTTGACATGTACTTCGGTATCAGGGAGGTGTAGCGGATTTTATAGACAAGGCTCAGTGCAAGTTGTTTTACTCTGTCCTCCACCCTGAGCCAGCCCACTTTGGAGAAGTGGGTAGGAGTGAGATGTGATCTGGGGTGGAGGTCTAGAAGTTATCTGACTAGCTTGTTCTGGGATGTTTGGAGTCTAGATTTGAGGGTTTTGGAAGTGCTAGGGTACCAGGAGGTGCATGCGTAATCGAAAAAGGGTTGAACGAGAGTTCCCGCCAGAATCTTCATGGTGCTTTTGTTGACCAGAGAGGAGATTCTATAGAGAAATCTTGTTCGTTGGTTGACCTTTTTGATTACCTTGGCTGCCGTTTTATCACAGGAAAGATTAGCCTCTAGAATGGAACCTAAGTAGGTGACCTCATCCTTCCTGGCGATAACAATGTCACCCACTTTTATAGTGAAGTCACTGACTTTCTTAAGGACCCAAACAGGATGGATTCCGTTTTACCCAAGTGTATGGATAGCTTGTTGTCAGCGAGCCAGGTGCAAATTCTACAGAGTACAGCACTGAGGATTTTCTCCACCTGTGACTTGTCCTTGCCGGATACCAGCAGGGCCGAGTCATCCGCAAACAATAACAATTCACAGTCGCATGCTGATGACATGTCGTTTATGTATATTAGGAACAGTAAAGGCCCTAACATACTACCTTGGGGGACTCCACAGCTTACCAAGAGGGGGGACGGGGGGGCATGGTGCCGTTCAACTCAACCACCTGGCGGTACTCTTACAAAATGATCCCAAAATTGTTTTGGTCAACTTATGTTGTTTTTATTGTCACATCTTAATGAGAAAACATACAAAGTAATATAGATAATTGAAAACAACTCAGTAGTTAAACGTAAACATTTTCAGGAATACAGAAATAATGAAAGGAATAAGAGTGTGATGGATCATTTATGCGTTATTGCTGATGCATTTGGACTGAAATCTATTCTGACCTTGTGTTTTATCATGTCCAGAGTCCCAAAATCTGCCCAAGCAGCCTCCTCTGGTGTTAGCACTGGGTCAGGCTACCGAGTGCGTACAGCTTATGGCTCGGGTCCGATCTGGTTCCTGCTCCTTTGCCAGAGTAGACAACTTTTTGCTCTAGCCCTTATGTTGGTAAGTATTCATTATACTAGAAAGTACAGGAACAAATTAAAATGTATTTATTGTTTTGACAAAAATACATCTTATAAAAACATGTGTATAAGCACACATACTGACACAGTAAGTTTCAAAAGTATTCTAATGGTTTTGCTTTTACACACCACCACATTTAAAATGTGATTAAAGTGAACACCTTCACTTTTACATATATATTGCATATACTTTAATGTTCAGGGGATCAAAAGTAACTGGAATATGTTTTGTTTTAACTAATTTTAAATATAACTGTAATATTTTTAAATTTTGGATGTAGTTACCGATTTCTTGCAGTGTGGATCCTTGGACATCATTCAATTCTGAGTTTCATCCCAGCTTTGCCTTTGCCATTTGTACTTGCTGCTTGTGTATGTGCCTTGCTTCATTCACTTTTGTCTATGGCTCCTCTTCCATTTTATTAGAAATGTAAATGTTTAATTACCATAAACTAAAGACCAGGCAAATCATTTGAATAATCACCAATGGCCACATTACTAAGTAACCTGATCTAAAGTCAATAGTGCATGCTTACTTACTAAAACATATGAATAAAAGCAGTAAGGGACTGACAAAATGGTGGATGTACCATTTTTTTGTGAAAGAGATTGCACTTTAACTACACTTAGATTGTTTGTTTTATTTCAAATGCATTATGGTGAAGTACACATGAGGTCCTCATTCTGAATTTATACCTATGCTTTACAGAAATAAACACCTAAGTCTCTCACATTGTACACAGAGCACATGAATGGATGGATGGATGGATGGATGGATGTTTTGCACACTGGAAGGTGCGGTGCAAGGGAGGGAGAAACATTGTGAGGATAAGTCTCAAAAATGAGAACACTATGCTGCTTAGTCATCACCATTAATTTCATATTAAATTAATCGATTCACAGGGCCTGCCCGTCACAATTACTCGCTTTCATTTACTTTTCCTACCTCATTCAGTAAAAAGTTTTCAAATTTCCGCCTCCGCCAATTGGTCCGTCAGCAAAACTTGGTCCACTGTCACTGCCGGCCCACCACAACTCTTTGCGGTTGTTTGGGGCCACAACTACTTGTGGGGCCACATGATCAAGGCCTTGGCTGTTGTAAAAACATTTTTTATTTTAAAATCAGTTAGATCTAAAGTCATAATGTTTAGCTAGATTAACATTTTCTGTCAGTGTTCAATAATAAGGTTGTTTAAAAAAAAAATTAGTAATGTGTATAAGAACCTGCGCCACCCCTTGGAAAAATGCAACATTTGTATCCCTTCTGTTAGTGGAAAACCCGTCTTGGACTGTTCACTCAACACAGATGTCATAACTTCATCAAAGCTCACATGTATGCCTTCACACACAGCACCAACATTTAGGAACCAGTATGAGGTGATAAGAAGTATAAATATAATTTCTATATTTGTGGCTGCATCGGACAAAGTTGTGTTTAAGTTCCACGTCTGCATCTCATAGCACATAATTGTGGTGCGTTCAAGGAACCTTGATTAATGTTTGAAACAGAGGTGTTAGTTTTTAAAGACAGAGTTGGCTTATCCTCCAATATATGCACTAATTATACCAATTATTATCAACTAATAATAATCCTGCATAAATCATACTGTGTTCTGAACTTTACACTGTGAAGTAAAAGGAAACTTGACATTTATAATCATATTTACGTGAATAATTACAGGTTGAAAGGTTGCTAAAACTCACTTTCTGGCTACATTATATTAAACTTGTCAGCACTATTTTGTGAAAAAATAAACATAGCACCAAATAAATAAGTGAGGTTTTAGGGTATTTTAGGGAGCCTTTAGCCCCGCTAAAAGACCCAATGATGCCACTGGTTCAAACATTTAATGAAAAAGACTATTGATGAAACTAAGACATAAACATGTCATAGAGTGCACCAGGTTATCACGTGGGGAAGACAGACATATGTGTAGAACGCCAGATACAATAATCGATGATCACATCATCTAGACTTCAATATCCTCTTTTAAAAAGTCAAAAACCAAATAAGGTTTTAAATGTGTTTTAAAAAGCAATTTTCAACTAAATTAAGTCAATAATGAGTTATTTAGTGCTTGTAAACATACTGATTGTGGGTATGTAGCAGCGACGATGGGTTTAGGTTGGGCCACAAACAAAATCTTGTTTAGGGCCACACAAAGCCTCTCCTTTAACATGTTCAAAGATATCATCTTTATCCTGAATGATGGTTGAAGCATTTGAGCGGCATGGACCGGGCATAAATTCAGCCAATCATGATAGGCATTTCTCTACTTTCTGAGCATTAGACGCTGTCTAATTTCATGTCCTTATTCACCTTTACTATTCTTTTCTTTTAATCGCTGCTATCAGAAGAATCTGCCTCACGATTGGGTGGTATACTGTAACAAAGAGAAAAAAGTTACCTGAAAAGAACACGAGTAACGTTGTCCTTTGTCAGTGAAGCAACGTGGTTGCCTTTTCTTTTATGTACATAATTAATCATTTATGGGAATGCATAGTGACCACAAATTATCACAACACAAGGACAACTTGTGGATAGAGGCCAAAATCTAAACAATTCTGTCGTTTTTTCCGAGTACGTCTGGACCGAATTGCAGACCCCCTGCAGATCAGCATTTTTTATGAAAGATTTGAAAATATCTCATTTGCCAACAGATATCAAGCTTTTATTATATAGTTTTATTTTTTTTATTTTTTACAAATGTTAGGTTAATCGGAGACTCTAAATTGCCCATAGCTGTGAATGTAAGTGTGGAAGGTTGTTGTTTGTTTATACCATATTGCATCGGTATATAAGCCGCAACCACAAAATTTTAGAATAAAAAAATATTTTTTTCATATATTAGCCGCAACCGTCTGTAAGTCGAAGAATATACTGGTACGTTATAAAATAAGATATTCACATGAAAATATTTTGTAAACGTTTATTTACATACACTTAATTGTTTCAAAACGGTGCCTGTAACACGGCACTAAAACAGCTGATCAAACAAAACAAAAAAGTCATTGATGTCTCTATTCATGCTTGAGGAGATTAATAAAATGTTAAGGTTCAAGATGTTTAACAAGATTTTTCTTCCTTGTACTTTGTAAACACTTTGAGTTTGAACAGTTTTAAAGTGGATCATTTTATTACATTGTTAAATTTCTTTGCTTAATCCATTCCATAATTTAGCCATTAGCGAGGAAAAATCCATTGATAAGCTGCACCGTTATATAAACCTCAGGGCTCAAAGCTTAAGAAAAAAATAGCTGCTTATAGTCTGGAAAATTAGATAAAGTCTATGATTGGCTTGCGACCAGTCTAGGGTGTACCTTACCTTTCACCTGAAGTCTAGTGGGATAGGCTCCAGCTTACCTGTGACTCTAATGAGGACAAACAGTATTGAAAATGAATGACTGAATGAAATATAATACCAAATTGCTGTTCTTTAACCACCATCTGTCTCCCCACAGGTTTCTATTCAGTGCACTGAGAAAGGGCGTGTCCAGCAGGTTGTCATGGCTACGGAGAAAAAAAGCATGCGTGTGATTGGTGTGTTTGGTTGACTATCAGAAGCGCAGCCGGTAGCCCTGACAAAAGAGCGGAGAGAAGGAGAGTAGAAAAGAAAGCTTCCTTTTTAATTTAGTATTATCAAATAAACGTGTGACACTATTTAAAGATGATTAGTTACATTTTTTGTTTATTTAGACATTTTAGGTTTTTTTGTCACTTTGTTGTGCTCATATCCGACAAAAAGTTATTCATCATCCCCTTTTATTCATGGGTGGATTTTTGCTCCCTTAAGAAATATTTCACTTATTTTAATTTCCACCATATCCTGCTCCACAATTTTTACAACTTATTCTAGCACCTGTAGATCCCTATTACTAAGATACAAGTTCCTGAAATATACATATGGGAGTGTATCCATGTTGCACTGTTAAACCAAACAAAGACGAGCACTATGCTAACCCAGTGTGATTAAGGTCAAAGGATACAGAAGCAATATTCTGCCACTTACACCATTTTCTACTAATTTTTCCAAACGACAGTGTTGCTTAAAGCCAATCATGACGTATTGGGTGTCTGTTTTCTGAACCCTACTCGTTAATCAAGTGCATCCTGTCTATTCTGCAGTGTGTGGTAGTAAGTAGAAATATTAAGGGGATTAATTGCTTCAATGAGTAAATGGCAACTGAATCCATCATGGATAGGAATAATGTTTCTAATAACTAGGTCCAATCATGAAAGGTGACATGTATGAGACCACTATTGAGTGAATAATATCAATTGTAATGCAAAAATATAGCCTAAACCTGAAATGTGTGACTTGTAATATAGTCACATGACTGGAGGATTTATTATGCTGAAAGAACATTTAGTTTTTTACCAGTTTCTGCCATAATTATACTTTTTTATGATATGGAGAATGGCTCGTAGGGTACTGTACATTTCGGTCATCTTAATAGTGAACACCACTTTCCCTCGAGAGACAGATCAAGTCACACTTGCCAACAAAAAGTAACTTAGATGACTGGATACAGTTATAAAAATATATTTTTAAAATAATTAAAAATATAAAATTATGAAAACAAAGACAATCTTAGTGGTAATCTATTTTGAATTTTTGAATTAAACATATGCCTGTATTAACAATGGCTTGATGTATCTATTTTTTCACCCTGACATGTGACACATGGATCCACTCCAAAGTATACTTCCACTCATTCAATATTTACAGGAGATACATTAATGGGTTTCATCACAGAATATGTACTCAAGCATTTTTCATTTGAAACTTAATCGTCTCTTCTAATAGTCAAATAATTACCATGAGCAAACAGGCTTTTTAGTTGTTACTCAAGCAGAACCTTCCATTTCATCCCTAAAGTGAGCAAACTCCTTGCTATTGTGGTTGTTTGAGTACGAGTCTGCTTTGATCCCTGCATAGACATGACCACTGGTCTGCTCACTGACTCGTTGGGGTCAAAAAGAGATTTTTCTAGAAGGTCCAAGGCCTCACAGAGGCATTGCACACCAAAGCAGTGCACAACCAATCTCCTATTGTGGTTTTTGATTTCATATTTAGTTTTAGCACAAACAGTAGTAAGGTTGTTTTTGAATTTTTATTTTAATAGTTACTGTTACTACTTAGCATGACTTTGAAAAATCTCCTATAAAATAAAAAACATAATGGGTGGGCGGGGAGGGGGGGGGGGTTGTACTGAAAATGTGTTAAAATAAAGAAATATTGTATTCTGTTTTGACAGAATTATTTTTATTAAAATACATCCATGAGCATACAACAGAAGCCTTTTTGTTTTATTGTCGTACAAATTTTGCATCTATTCCTTGTGGACTGCCTGTGCTCCGAAAGTCTTTGTCATTGTGTCACTGAGGCTATTGCTTGGACTTTACTGACGTCACAATGTGTGTGGCGGTCAAGATAGCTCTGTTCTCAATGAGTCCCAGGCGCCATTGAGCCTTTATCGAGGAAAAAAATGCCCTATGCTTGTTGTTGTCGGCTGTACAAATCGCGAAAAGGATAAGCGTTTCTTCAGAGTTCCTCGAGAGGTTAACAAAAAGGACGGAAGAGTGCAAGATTTTACGAAACGACGTGAAAAGTAAAGCGTTCAGCACACACACAATGTTATATAGTTCTATTTTGATAAAAACGGGGAAAAACACGCTACTCGTAAACGGCGCATGCAACAACAACAACAAATATGGCTTACATAGACGTGAAGTTAAATCAAGAAATGCAACCCTACCCAAGCAAAAATTATGCAGATCTTTCTTCGGTAAAGTATAGGGATCTATTCCATTGCATAGTTTAAATTTGTTGTTTGTATCTTCTTTTTGCAGGAAGATTTAAGCTTCTTTTGTACTCTGATAGTCGACTGACGGGACGCTCACATAATTCCGTTTAGATGAAGAATCAGTCACAATGGGTTGACCACCACTGGTTTTCACTTCTGGGAAGAAGTCACGTGACGGAATACCAGCAATTGGCTGATTTATTATTAATCCTGAAGCACATTCTATATGTTTCTGATCACATACTGACACCATCAAATATTGTGTTTGCATTTATTCCAGGGGCAGACCAAACTGAACTCAAACAGTAAAATAAAGAAGGGAAACATGCGGTTGATTAAAAAAGGTCACAACAAATGCAGACGGAAAAAAAAAATTTGTTTAGTTTTTTTAAAATGCCACACCAAATGAAAAAGCTACAGCACAACTTTCAGCGAGATTGCAAAAGCCACAACAAAATTGACAGCGGACCAAGTGGCTAAGGAGGAAAGATGAAAACGTTTTAATGAACAATGCTGTAAAAGTAAGTTATTGTGATTGATGTCAGGTGCTGATTGTCATGAAAAATCAATAGCCTACTGTCCTTTTCGAAGTATTTGTTCGTGACATTATTTTTCTCTGTCTTTGCCACTTGGTCCGTCGACAAAACTTGGTCCGCTGTCACTTCCGTTGTAGCCTTTGCTATGGATCAGGGTATCTGCGGGGTCTTAAAAAGTCTTAGATCCAACGATTTGAATTTGAGGCCTTAAAATGTCTAAAATTCTCCTTGGATCTCATAAAAGGTCTTAAATACAATTTCGAAAGGTCTTTAAAATGCATAAAGTTCAGTTTTGTTTTTAGCTGTTTTGATTTTTGAGGACGTTATAACCATGGCATAGTGGGTAGAGCAACTGTGCCAGAAACCTGAGGGTTGCAGGTTCGCTCCCCGCCTCTTACCATCCAAAAATCGCTGCCGTTGTGTCCTTGGGCGGGACACTTCACCCTTTGCCCCCGGTGCCACTCACACCGGTGAATTGAATGATGAATGATAGGTGGTGGTCGGAGGGGCCGTTGGCGCAAATTGCAGCCACGCTTCCGTCAGTCTACCCCAAGGCAGCTGTGGCTATGAAAGTAGCTTACCACCACCAGGTGTGAATGAATGATGGGTTCTACATGTAAAGCGACTTTGGGTACTTAGAAAAGCGCTATATAAATCCCAGTTATTATTATTATTATTATTAAAAGTAGGCTACCTGTACTGCCCGGCCAGAATTAATCACGCACCAGCTAGTGTGCTGTGTGAGTGCAACGGTGTGTTGTTACAGCTTAGCATAGCAGCGGAGAAAAAGTAACGAAAGTCCACAGCAAAGCCAAATGATTTGCATAAGATGGGTAAGTGCTAGTTCAATGATTTATGGCTCCAGAACGATCAATACAATACATGGTTGAAGCCGGTGAATGGAAACATTAAGTGTTTGGTACGCTAATGTGGAGCCATCGAGGAGAGAAGCGTTTGTAAACATTGCGGTGAAAGTGAATGGAATGATAATGTAAAAGTCATAATATGATCAAAATAGTATCAATCTGACAGAGATTCCCGAGCCATTTTGAGAGATATTGAGAAAGCCGGACACGTGATCGCATGACGTCGCGCTAGGAACCACAGAGCCCTTCCCCATCAACAACAATGCCAATCAAGCAGACTTTGTGAGAACCAACGACGAATAGGTTTGGGAAATTCACAATCCAGGACCTTAGATTTTTGAGCTCAAACACAAAGAGGATGAGCATTAAGTTATAGAAGCCGAGTGACGGATGCAGTTTCATTGTGACACCAGCATCTGCAGCAATGCTAGGTGCTAAATGTACAAACTAACAATAACAAACACTTACTGTAATATTTCCACTCTCGCTGGGATGTCGACTGACGGGACGCTCCCATAATTCCGTTTAGATGAAGACTCAATAACAATCCTTACAAAGGGTTTAAAAAAATGTTCCTGAGAGAAGCGTCTTTTAGCGTCTATTTCGCTATCTTTCGGACATGAAAGTCGACCAGCCTGTCTGTCCGTGGCCACATACCAGGTGAGAGATGCATGAAATATAATCTAGAATTTGCTTTTAACAAGTTTGAGACGAAGCAGAAGCAGCCGTCTGCTCAGTGTGTCAACAATAGCAGCGTAAGCCAGCATTAGATCACTGCGTTCTTGTTTATGATAACTATCACTCATGTTGGGTTCATTTTCAGGTCATGCCCAGGGTGTACCCCGCCTTCTGCCCGAGTGCAGCTGGGATAGGCTCCAGCCCCCCCATTTACATGGATGGACATGTAAATGGAGTATTGTTAGCACTATCTAGGCCTTTTTTTAGAGAGGGTATAATAAGCGCAACAGACGACCTTCGATCTGTCGACTCAACCGTTAGCTATTTATTTACGATTTTGAATGCATAAAATAGCCAATGATATGTATTCTTGTCTTACATAAGGATTGTGAAAGATAAACACCACATCCCTCTACAATTGTTGCGTATTTCCAGTATGACTGTTCTAACATGGTCAGATTGCAGATGCTTTACTACTGTGATGTCAATCTCCGAAAACAGCCAAAGGTATTCAGAGCATGATATTCAAAATGGCTGACTGAATTTGTGGCATTTTGTGAAGTTTGAATGGTGTTTTCACATACCTTGCAGATGGTAAATAGAATTGAATATGGTTTAATAGATACAATGAAAAACAAATAAAGTTAAAGTTAAAGCACCACTGATAGTCACACACGAGGTGTGGTGAAATTTCTCTCTGCATTTGACCCATTACACACCCTGGGAGGTGATGGGAGCAGTGAGCAGCAGCGGTGGCCGTGCTCGGGGAATCATTTTGGTGATTTAACCCCCAATTCCAACCCTTGATGCTGAGTGCCAAGCATATAAATTCATCCATTCTTCCATGTTCTACCATTTCGGGGTCGCGGCGGGTGCTGGAGCCTATCTCAGCTGCATTCGTGCGGTAGGCGGGGTACACCCTGGACAAGTCGCCACCTCATCGCAGGGCCAACCCAGATAGACCGACAAATGGGACCCATTACCTCCCTGCTTGGCACTCAGCATCAAGGGTTGGAATTGGGGGTTAAATCACCAAAAATGATTCCGGGGTGCGGCACCGCTGCTGCCCACTGCTCCCCTCACCTCCCAGGGGGTGAACAAGGGGATGGGTCAAATGCAGAGTACACATTTCACCACACCTAGTGTGTGTGTGACAATCATTGGTACTTAACTTAACTTAACTTAACATTCACACTCACATCCACACAGGGCCAATTTAGTGTTGCCAATCAAGTCAACTTGTTTTCCCCCTATACTGGTACTTTAAATAAAAACTGGCCCTTGTTTATTAGCAATATGTTTAAAAAAAAAAAAGGCACAAAAAACATGGAAAAAGTTATTCATATATACCAGATACAAAATTAGCAGACAAAGTAGCAATCGTGTAAAGCAGGGGTGTCAAATGTACGGCCCGCGGGCCGGATCATGCCCGCAAATAAGTTTTATCCGGCCCGCGGGATGAGTTTACTAAGTATAAAAATGAGCCGAAATGTTTTAATGAAAGATACCGCTGTTCTAAATGTGTCCACTGGATGTCGCAATAGCAATTCTTTGTATCTTTGTAGATACTACATATGTAAAAAAATAAATAAATAGACGCATGTTAGTGCACTAGTCGAGGAAAATGAGCAAACTACATAAATAACATCCTGTAATTTGATTTTGATATTTTTTTTTATCTTGATAGATTGAAAATTAAGATTCAGAAAGTATAAATAATGACAAATAAAGATAGAACACTGTTAACCACAACATGTAAGTGTAAAAAAAAAAACTACAACATTATGATGTGTACATTTTCAGAATGTGCTTGTTCTATTTTTAAACAAAGAAAACAATCTAATATTGTCTTTATTTTTAAGTTATCATGCCGTGATTTTACCAGCCCGGCCCACGTGGGAGTAAATTTTTCTCCATATGGCCCCCCATCTAATATGAGTTTGACACCCCTGGTGTAGATGTTTTTATCTGTTTGCTCAATTCTGACAGGCAAAAAAACACTGCAAAAGTTAACCATTTAACTTTAGCAGAGATGCTAACAGTCCCTTTCACCGACGATACTGTATATTGTTGGGCTTTACCATTGCTGACATTCTGGTTGTTGTTACTTGATATGATGCACATAGCACCCTTTGCAAGAAAATGGCAAATCTGAAAAATCATCTAATATTTATTTAATTAGTTTAAAATATTCTTCTGGTGTATTTAGTTAGTTTAACCATTTTGTTTTCCAATTTAAAAGAGCAGTGACTGAATTAATATACTTACAATTCATTGTGGCCCACATATTTTCCTTTAGGTCTTTGTCCTTTTCTGTCCGTATGGATATGAATTGGTCTTAAATTACATTCATTATGGTCTTAAAAAATCTTACATTTGACTTGTTAAAACCTGCAGAGACCCTGTGGATTTTACAATTATGCTGTAGCTGAAAGTTGTTGTGTGGTGACTTTATGTTGTTGTGGCCTTTGCAATTGTATGACATTTCTCAACCACAGTTAAAAAAAAACTGCACAAAAAATGGCACAATGGGATGCATGGGCACTAGATGGCAGCACTGAGTTATTACATACAATACAATGAGTTGATGGACATGGTACAGTTAACTCAATGAATAAGAGACTAAATGATGATACTGAACCAGTGTCCAGGTGTGATTAAGAAAAGGCAGTGTCTTGATAGTTCATAAAGGAAAACAAAATCTCACAACACTGCAGAGCATGTTTTCAAAGCCTTCTTATACAAGAAAATCATAAAGAAAGAGACCAGAACACAACCAATGACTGAGCTATATTTCTCAAGACGATTCGCCCACCAATATCATATCAGGATTTAGTCATTGGCTGTGGCGCATTATACTAAATAAAATATGTGCAGCTATGCCCAAACAACGTTTTTTCAGCTTTCAAAAGTTTACAAATTAAAATGTTCAAAAATACACAGCAAGGTTGTCAAATAACCTAATTTGGAATATAATGGAATTCAACATGATTGTTTACTTGTTGCCCTCTTCATTGAAGCTAATCACATCACATTTTAGTAGGATTGAAAAACATTGTTTTCTTTATTTTTCTCAAACTGCATCACCTCCCCTTGGGTCAGGGGTGCCAAACCTTTTCCAAAGAGG
This sequence comes from Nerophis lumbriciformis, assembly GCF_033978685.3. Lineage (NCBI taxonomy): Eukaryota > Metazoa > Chordata > Actinopteri > Syngnathiformes > Syngnathidae > Nerophis > Nerophis lumbriciformis. The sequence goes on along the minus strand of NC_084557.2, from coordinate 29,308,612 downwards.
GATGCATGCCGAAAAACCAAATAAGCGAGGGGGCCACTTTGCAAAATGTTGTACATTAAAGACTCTAAAACCAATTCATTGTACATCAGAATGCACTAAACTATATAAAAAAAAAAACTAAACCAAAAAAAAACTTTGCTGTCTTAGCTTCTGTGTTATGGGTGACAAATCATTTAGTACTTATTTGTTATGTAATATTCTTTGTTAAAAATAAAATAAATTAATCAATAACTTTACATTTTTAAATTATTGGACAGCTCTATTCGTAAAATACATGGATCACATAATAATCAACGTTTTCAAATTAACTAGTCATGATTAACAGAAAGATGAATAATAATATGCGGTTTTAAGGTTTTAATACTTTTTCTTTTTTTTTATTACTTTCCATATGAGTTGGGAAATTGTGTTAGATGTAAATATAAACGGAATACAATGATTTGCAAATCCTTTTCAACCCATATTCAATTGAATGCACTACAAAGACAACATATTTGATGTTCAAACTCATAAACTTTATTTTTTTTTGCAAATAATAATTAACTTAGAATTTCATGGCTGTAACACGTGCCAAAGTAGTTGGGAAAGGGCATGTTCACCACTGTGTTACATGGCCTTTCCTTTTAACAACACTCAATAAACGTTTGGGAACTGAGGAAACTAATTGTTAAAGCTTTGAAAGTGGAATTCTTTCCCATTCTTGTTTTATGTAGAGCTTCAGTCGTTCAACAGTCCGGGGTCTCCGCTGTCGTATTTTACGCTTCATAATGCGCCACACATTTTCGATGGGAGACAGGTCTGGACTGCAGGCGGGCCAGGAAAGTACCCACACTCTTTTTTTACAAAGCCACGCTGTTGTAACACATGCTGAATGTGGCTTGGCATTGTCTTGCTGAAATAAGCAGGGGCGCCCATGAAAAAGACGGCGCTTAGATGGCAGCATATGTTGTTCCAAAACCTGTATGTACCTTTCAGCATGAATGGCGCCTTCACAGATGTGTAAGTTACCCATGCCTTGGGCACTAATGCACCCCCATACCATCACAGATGCTGGCTTTTGAACTTTGCGTCGATAACAGTCTGGATGGTTCGCTGCCCCTTTGGTCCGGATGATACAATGTCGAATATTTCCAAAAACAATTTGAAATGTGGACTCGTCAGACCACAGAACACTTTTCCACTTTGCATCAGTCCATCTTAGATGATCTCGGGCCCAGAGAAGCCGGCGGTGTTTCTGGATGTTGTTGATAAATGGCTTTCACTTTGCATAGTAGAGCTTTAACTTGCACTTACAGATGTAGCGACAAACTGTATTTAGTGACAGTGGTTCTCTGAAGTGTCCCTGAGCCCATGTGGTGATATCCTTTAGAGATTGATGTCGGTTTTTGATACAGTGCCGTCTGAGGGATCGAAGGTCACGGTCATTCAATGTTGGTTTCCGGCCATGCCGCTTACGTGGAGTGATTTCTCCAGATTCTCTGAACCTTTTGATGATATTATGGACCGTAGATGTTGAAATCCCTAAATTTCTTGCAATTGCACTTTGAGAAACGTTGTTCTTAAACTGTTTGACTATTTGCTCACGCAGTTGTGGACAAAGGGGTGTACTTCGCCCCATCCTTTCTTGTGAAAGACTGAGCATTTTTTGGTAAGCTGTTTTTATACCCAATCATGGCACCCACCTGTTCCCAATTAGCCTGCACGCCTGTGAGATGTTCCAAATAAGTGTTTGATGAGCATTCCTCAACTTTATCAGTATTTATTGCCAACTTTCCCAACTTCTTTGTCACGTGTTGCTGGCATCAAATTCTAAAGTTAATGATTTTATAAAAAAAAAAAGTTTATCAGTTTGAACATCAAATATGTTGTCTTTGTAGCATATTCAACTGAATATGGGTTGAAAATGATTTGCAAATCATTGTATTCCGTTTATATTTACATCTAACACAATTTCCCAACTCATATGGAAACGGGGTTTGTAGATAGTCAGCTAAACAATTGGAGTAGTCTTTAAAAATATTTTACTGATGGACAAATGAATAGAAATGGGCCAGATGAATAAATGAACACTCAATCAGCATGCTGAATCAAACTATAACCTACATTCTTGTATGACAACAGAATGGCTAGCAGAACAGAAGGCAGAGGAAACTACACGTTTTGATTTAGTATTTGCTAGTTGAACTTTACAGATCACAAAAAAGGTAAATTCGGATCGCTAACCTTGTTAGCATAAATGACAGAGAAAATTCATCACGGCTAACGGAGAAATATTTTCAGTTCATTATGAGACTGTGGTGGTATATAAACCTAGTTAGCTAGAGATATTGGCCCCAAAATCATTTAAAAAGTACAGGAACAGCTAGCTAGCTTGAGTGGAAGTATGCTGGAGTAGTCTACAGTCATACAGTAACAAGCAATTACACCTCTTTTAAACTTCAATACCATAGATCAAATATATTTACCCCAGTAATATCATCTAACTTACCTGACTGGATGAAGTCCTTGGGCTCAAATACTAGTGTGGCCTCAATAGCCCTGCTGTAGTGTGTAGCATGCTGGGAATTATATGTGCAGGTGATGGAGGAATGCACAGTGAAGGGTTGAAATTCTACTGAATTTGCATCAGATCAGGTTGTTTTAGCTAATAATCATGCTGTAAGATCTAGCATGTTGCATTCAATGTTTATTCCCATTATTTTTCCATTAATTCCCATTAATTCCAATATATTCCCGTTAATTCCCATGGAAAGTTTCCAACTTTGAATATTCCCGGAATTTTATGTATATATATATATATATATATATATATATATATATATATATATATATATATATATATATATATATATATATATATATATTATTATTATTATTTTTTATTTTTTTTATTTTTTTTTGCCCAATGATTGCATATTGTA